>NC_059371.1:15505000-15810000 GCF_019703515.2 Myxocyprinus asiaticus | reverse complement strand
GGAGATCCCACGTGAGTCACTCAAACTGGATAAACGCCTGGGTGCGGGGCAGTTTGGAGAGGTCTGGATGGGTAAGTCACCGCTTTTTCTTACTATTATGTACATTCTAATATGCATCTCCTTTACACTCTTAAAAATAAAGGTTCTTCAATGGCTCTTTGTGGCACCTTAGTTTCAGCGAAGAATCCTTTCTTATCAAGAACTCTTTTTGTGGGGGGGGAGCTCAGTGAGTAAAGACGTTGACTACCACCCCTGGAGTTCGTGAGTTCGAATCCAGGGCATGCTGAGTGACTCCAGCCAGGTCTCCCAAGCAACCAAATTGGCCCGGTTGCTAGGGATGGTAGAGTCACATGGGGTAACCTCCTCGTGGTCGGTATAATGTGGTTCACTCTCAGTGGGGCGTGTGGTGAGTTGTGCATGGATGCCGCAGTGGATGGCCTGAAGCCTCCACACACGCTATGTCTCCGCGGTAATGCGCTCAAGCCACGAGGCAACTGAGATTCGTCCTCTGGCACCCTGATTGAGACGAGTCACTATGCCACCACGAGGACTTAGAGTGCATTGGGAATTGGGCATTCCAAATTGGGGAGAAAAGAAAAGAAAAAAATAACCCTTTTTTGGGTTCTTAAGTTGGGTGTATGGTTCTTTGGACATTGAAAACATTTCTTGATGTTACCTTATAGGTTCTTCAGATTAGTGTAATGGATTTTGGGTTCTTTAAAGCATTAGTACACTGTAAAAAGGGGAAACCTGCAATTGTCACCTAAAGGAGCTTTTTTTTTTTTTTTTACCTGACCTAACACCTAAAATAAGCTTTGTTGGTGTAATGTATTGATTTTGACCACATTAAGCACAATTTTTAGGTAAACATTTTTTTTTTTTTTTTTTTTTGTGCACGTAAGAATGCAACGTTCTTTGTGGTTCTCCTGTGCCATTAGCCTGCAAAACTCTTTTTGGTCCTATAGAGCTGTTAAAGTTGTAGAACAAAAAAATGCAAGATAATTAGCATTTTCTAGAAATGGGTTTCATCTGGATTTTAATAATGGCAGTTCTGGATTTATGAGTGGTAAACATTACTTGAAGATACTTGGACATTTTGTTCTACATCAGTTACACAAAGTTATACCCCAAACATGAATTTTGAAGCCACCATGTTTTTTAAAAAAGTATGTTGCTAACAAGTTGCTAGATAAGGACTACAACGGTTTTCCGTTTCATCAGACACATTTACATTTAGGGTATGACTGCGTGTAATTTATGTTGTGGAACAAACCGTTAAAATATCTTGAAGTAATGTTTACCTCAGATTTTACTCATAATTTGAAAACCTATAGGAAAATCCAGAGGGAACCCATGGCGAATTAGCCTTCCGGGTTCGCCTACAAATTGACGTTATGGTTGAACAGCTCCATAGACCAATCCCATTGTTTACAAAAATTTTAGCGCATGCACAGTAAGTGGTGGCAGAAAGCTGGTAGACTGTTGTGTTATATTTGACACATTAGACAATTAAACAATAGTATGACACAAAACCATCATCAATTCAGACATAATCTTAGCTATACAACTATTATAATGATATGAGTTAATAACATACCTGTAATAATGTTCACTGTAAATGTTTGATACAAAGCAGTGAGTTGCAATGATCTCCTCAGTCCAGTCAGCCCTGTTGATGGCTTGAAGCCACAGCCATCTATGAGAGCCCTCGAAATCATTTTTCAACAACGGAATCCGATAAAACTTTATCATTTGCGCACGTTTTTTTTCCACCACTTCCGTGTGTGACATGGGGGCAGTGGTAGCTTAGTGGTTAATGCTCTGGGTTACTGATCAGAAGGTCAGGGGTTCAAGCCCCAGCACTGCCAAGATGCCACTGTTGGGCCCTTGAGCAAGGCCCTTGACCCTATCTGCTCCAGGGGTGCCATATCATGGCTGACCCTGCACTCTGACCCCAGCATAGCTGGGATATGTGAAAAAGAAGAATTTCACTGTATATGTGCAAATGTGTGATGAATAAAGAAAATTATTAATTATTATTATTATTATAGCAGTGACTTTGCCAAAGGATTGGTCTAAAGTAACCTCAAATTTTTTTATGTATGTTATTGTCTACCTACTCTAAATACTTTTGCTGTGATGAAGAATACTAATGAAACTCCTGTCTATTGTGTCCATAGCAATGTACAACAAGCACACAAAAGTGGCAGTGAAGACGATGAAGCCTGGTAGTATGTCTGTGGAGGCTTTCCTCATGGAGGCAAACTTAATGAAAACCCTCCAGCATGACAAACTGGTCCGTCTCAATGCTGTGGTCACCAAGGAGGAGCCCATTTACATCATTACAGAGTTCATGGAGAAAGGTCTGAGTCAAGTCACTCCAATGCACATAGAACAAAATGGTTGTAGATATCTTTAATTACCATTTGTATGTGTGTGTGTGTGTGTGTGTGTGTGTGTGTGTGCTTTATAGGAAGTTTACTGGACTTCCTTAAAAGCGATGAAGGAAATCGCATCCAGTTGCCTAAACTGATTGACTTTTCCGCACAGGTGAGACTCTTTCACTCAGGTTTGTTTATATTACGCTGGCTGATTTGCAGTCATCTTGGACTTGTATGGACACCTAGTGGTGTGGATGCTGCTTCATGCAAATGCAATCGTTTTCAATTCACTTTTTTTTTTTTAAGTTCTCGTGGTCGCATAGTGATTCGCCTTAATCCGAGTGGCAGAGGACGAATCCCAGTTGCCCCCGCGTCTGAGACCGTCAACCCGTGCATCTTATCATGTGGTTTGTTGAGCGCATTGCCACGGAGACATAGCGCATTTAGAGGCTTCACGCCACCCACTGCGGCATCCACACTCAACTCACCACGCGCCCCACCGAGAACTAACCACATTATAGCGACCACGAGGAGGTTACCCCATGTGACTCTACCCTCCCTAGCAACCACGCCAATTTGGTTGCTTAGGAGACCTGGCTGGAGTCACTCAGCATGCCCTGGGATTCAAACTAGCGAACTCCAGGGGTGGTAGCCGCGTCTTTTACCTGAGCTACCCAGGCATCCGGTCGTGTGATCTTAATATGTAACAACCTGCTCCATGTTAAATAAAACAGCTTTTATTAGGGTACTTATATAACTAAAGTCTTCTTATGTAAATGTGCAAGATCCTAAAAAAAGTGTTCATTTCTTTAGGGGTTAAACCCTAAAAATAAAATATAAAAATAACAGAGGACTGTAACAGCATGTACCTTCCTCCCCTATATAGAGTCACGTTTTCCCTTTATGTGGAAGACAGGTTTGTCCTTGTAGATGTGGTATTTCAATATTCAAATGTGATAACCGACATACAGCAATATTTGTGTATAGAGGTGTGTTAGTCTGTCTGAGAGAGTGGATTCTCCCACTAACATGATAATCTATTCTTCTTTCTCTTTGTCACTGTTAAATCCAAGATAATATCAGTTTGTTCCCTCCATTGTACAACCAAGTGATTCCTTAAAGGGATAGTTCACCCAAATTGAAAAAAAATAAATAAATGAAAAAAATCTCATCATTTACCCACCCTTATAATGTTCCAAACCTGTATGACTTTCTTTTTTAACTTCAAACACAAAAGGAGATGTTGGGCAAAATGTTAGCCTCAGTCACATTTCACTTTCATTAGAAAAAAAAATATGCAATGAAGATGAAGAGTGACTGAGGCAATATATCTCCTTTGTGTTACACAGAGGGAAAAAAGTAATACAGTAAGTGTTGAGATTTTATTTAAAAAAAAATTTATTTTGTATTTTTTTTCATTTTGGGCGAACTATCCATTTAAAACAGCAGAAATCTTTTTTCAGTATCATGTGATGCATTTCAAGGCCAAAATGAAAGTTATTTGAAAAGTTTTATTAGGAATAATGTGGTCAGAAAATAGGACATGATACTGTTGTCATCCATGTTTGATTAAAGTGAAGCTTTTTGAAAGCAATTGTGCATAGCAATGGCATTGCAAAAAATGGGTGCGACACTGAGTTGGAAAGAGGAAGAGAATTTAAAACACTTAACAAGTCAGATGTGAATCTGCCCTGACCGATAAGGGGATCCAAACACACACACACTCATAATAGCTTATTGCCATTGCTGACTGTCAAACTCCTGTTCAGTTGCACTCAGTAAGACACAAACATTAAATACCCTAAAAGTACATGAACGAATACACAATTATTTTATGAGTTCTGATCTGTTGGCTTGCTTATTTACTCAAGCAAAAAACTTTTTTATTTCATCCTCTCTTTTACTTCCTGACTGCAGATAGCAGAAGGCATGGCTTACATTGAGCAGAGGAACTATATTCACAGAGACCTTCGTGCGGCCAACATCCTGGTCAATAAGAGTTTAGTGTGTAAGATTGCTGACTTTGGTCTGGCCCGTATCATAGAGGACAACGAATACACTGCCAGAGAAGGTTAGACTGATAAGCAGCCAATAAAACTGTAGACAACCCAATTGTGGATAAATGTACATTTCTTTGTTTAGTATTGCCAACAGAGGGTGTGTTAATATTGTTTTTTTAATAATCAAAGGTGCCAAGTTCCCCATAAAGTGGACCGCTCCAGAGGCCATAAACTATGGTTCCTTCACCATCAAATCAGACGTGTGGTCCTTTGGCATTCTGCTGACTGAAATCATTAGTTATGGTCGCACACCATACCCAGGTCTGTGTAATATAATAAGCAGGAGTGTATGATGCTGTTTGCCTAAGATCTTCTAGTATATGCTTCATCTACAAAGGCATGATGCAGAAAAGTTATATTTTGCCTTTCTCTTTGCCTTTTCTGAGTGATACATGCACATGTTTTGGAGAATCATCTAAGAATGCAATTACGGGTCAAAATGACCCAGGCCTCTAAACATGGTCAAAATGATTTTGCGCATAAAGTGTTCTTTTAATCTGACATTCCAGGAGTTAGGTATCATTAAGGTAGACATTAGGTCATTAGCTAGACATAAAAGGAATAGTTCACCCAAAAATTAAAATTCTCTCATCATTTACTCACCCTTATGCCATCTCAGATGTGTATGACTTTCCTTTATCTGCTGAACACAAATTAAGATTTTTAGAAGTTCTCAGCTCATTTTGGTCCATACAATGCAAGTGAATGGGTGCCAAAATTTTGAAGCTCCAAAAGTCAGCATTAATCCATAAGATTCCAGTAGTTAAATCAGTGTCTTCAGAAGCAATATGATAGGTTTGGGTGAGAAACAGATCTATATTTAAGTACTTTTTACTATAAATTCTCCTCCCTGCTCAGTCAATCTCCACTTTAACTTTCACTTTCACAGTCTTCTTTTTGTTTTTTTTGTTGATTCACATTCTTCATGCATATCACCCTGTATTGGGCAGGGAGAAGAATTTCTAGCAAAAAGAGACTGAAATATTGATCTGTTTCTCATCCACACCTATCATATCACTTCTGAAGATATGGATTAAATCAATGGAGTCGTGTGGATTAATTTTATGATGTCTTTATGTGCTTTTTGGAGCATCAAAATGTTGGCTCCCATTCACTTATATTGTATGGACCTACAGCGTTGATGTATTCTAAAAATCATAGTTTGTGCTCTGCTGAAGAAAGAACACAAGAACTCATACACATCTGGGATGCATGAGGGTGAGTAAATGATGAGAGAAGTTTAATTTTGGGTGAACTACCCCTTTAAGGTGTCTTTGATCATGAGATCTGTTTTTCCCCCCTTCTTTACTTTGCTCTTCTTAATGTTAAATGGTAGTTTAAGTGAAAGTTTTGAGGCAAGGATTTGAGCCACTTAGGGGCTCCGTATGAATACGCTTGCAGTGTGAACTACATTTGTGATTAAAGAAGATATGAATGTCATAATGTGAGTCCATGAAAGCACAGAACATTTTAATCTACATGTATGCTCTGTTTAGGTATGACAAACCCAGAGGTGATCCGCGCTTTGGAGAGAGGTTACCGTATGCAGCGTCTCGACTCCTGCCCTCAAGAGCTCTATGACATAATGCTGGAGTGCTGGAAGAACAAGCCAGAGGACAGACCCACCTTTGAGTACCTGCAAAGTGTACTGGAGGACTTTTATACTGCCACAGAGAGCCAGTATCAGCAACAGCCCTGAGACACACATCCACACATACACACACACACACATATTGACACCTGTTGCAAATGGCTTGTACCAGGAACTCTTAAGAAATCTTACACATATATGTATATCTTAGACATGCCAACTTATATTTACTTTATATATGTAGTGATATCAAATGTTTTATAATGTGTTATTAAAATGACATTTAAATGAAAACAGTTTTAAAAAAGGTACAATTCATAGCAGTTTAATTCCTATCATGCACACCTTTTGCCTTACACTGTGAGTGTTGCACAACACAGAAGCTGTATAAAGTTATCATTTTTATATGAAACAACCTCTTTTCCGATTGTTTTTGTCCAAATTCAATGTCAAGAACTGTATATCGGAGCTAATGATTTGTGGTTGTGTGTATTGGAACTTAGAGCACACATTAAGAGCATTAAAATGAATTGTAGTTTTAATGGTTTTTGAATGAGATAGAGATGAATTCTAAAACCTCAGCCTACATTAGGTTTCAAAAATGTTATAAGATATTAAGAAATACATGTAGATGTTGAACCACTGCTCTATCCTAGTCAAAGATTGAGAAAGGTATGAATGGCCCCTTTAAAAAGGGAAGTTTAAAATTTAATTAATAGGTTCTGTGAATAATAATATTTCTTTATTATATGTCTTTAATGGGTTAGCTCACCCAAAAATGAAAAATCTCTCATCATTTACTCATATATTGTTCCAAACAAGTATGACTTTGTTAGGTAGTATGTCATTCACAGTCACTATTCACTTTCATTGTATGGAATATGTAATGAAAGTTAATGGTGACTGAGACTAACATACTGCCTAACTTATTTTATGATCCACTCAAAAAAGAAAGTCATATGGGTTTGGCACAACATGAAGTTGTGTAAATGATGACAGAATTCCATTTTTGGTTGAACTATCCCTTTAATACTGTAATGTTAAACATTTGTAAGATTATGCTTGCTTTTTCAAATTTTCATGTTTATTTGGTAGCTTGAAATAGATAGCTATTTATCTATTGATAGTTTTTAGGTATTTGTATGTCTTAGTTTTGGTTGATATTTGATTGGACTTTTGTGCAATAATAGTAATAGATGTTCTTTTAATTTCCATTCTAATTTCCTGCAATCAAATTTTTTTTGAGGCACCATTAACATTACTCTCATTTGTGTGAAACATGATAATACAATTTGTGTTGATTAGTGATTTTAAGAATGCTTTTTTGTTTTTCCCCCACCAAAGAGTGGTCTATAAAAACTGCACAATGAAACATGTTGTATGTTTGTGTATATATTGTTACAAGTTGTCCAGAAACAAATAAATCTGTTCAATTTTGAGCCTAGTGTGGAAATTAAATCTGTTTTTCATTCAGATTTTAACAAATGCTCTATATACTTTTTCAAATAGTTTTATTTATGCAAGAGTTAAAATACATTCCCATTTATTTATTTTTTCATATTCTTAATTTGTTTGATATCAATTCATTTTTTCTTTTTTTCTTTAGTTTAGCACGCTTAGGGAAAGCACTATTATTTTACGATTCTTTTAATAACATGCATAATCAGAATGCAGACATTTCACTATAATCTTTTTAACATGTTATAGATGTTATAACATGATATAAACTGTTAACATATTCTCAATAGCTTTATGGATGTTTCATAGTCTCAGATGCACAGGTAAATGTGTAAACCTGCTGGGCATTTTTGCCTGCCGCACCTCCGCTGGTGCCTTCAGTTGTCCAGCTATGGGGTCATCAGCTGGGAGCCACCTATCACGGTTGTTTCACTCCATTAACCCTCTGGGGTCTGAGGGTGTTTTGGGCCCTGGAGAAGTTTTGACATGCCTTGACATTTGTGCTTTTTTCAGTTGCTTATAAACATACTAATGGCTAAAGTCTGATAACACTGTATTCAGCACAAACTGGGCTACAATAATATGTGAGCAACATGTATGTACATGTTTGTATTTTTGAGAAAAGAACATTTATGCATGGTTTTTGAAAAAACAAAAATTTTAAGTCACTGAAATAAGGCCATATAACACATACTAAACATTTGTTCACAAGATAATATAGTCATTTAACTTTTGTAAGACACTTTTAGTGTTAGAAAGGCCATATGCGAGGAGGCGTGGATGATCATGAATATTGATGTGATTCACACCTGAGGAGACAAAGATACCTCCCCTGAGAGAGAATGAATAAGAGGAGACTTAATGATTGAATGTATTGTTTGTAGCTTATTCACAAAATCAAGTTAAAAGAAGTAATCTGACTATACATTTTCTTTACATAAAGACTTTACTTAAAAACTTTAGACCTACACTACCGTTTAAATTTTTTAGATCGGTAAGATTTTTTAATGTTTTTAAAAGAAGTCTCTTCTGCTCACCAAGGCTGCATTTATTTGATCCAAAATACAGCAAAAACAGTGATATTGTGAAATATTTTTACAATTTAAAATAACTTTTCTATTTGAATATATTGTCAAATGCAATTTATTCCTGTGATCAAAGCTGAATTTTCAGCATCATTACTGCAGTCTTCAGTGTCACATGATCCTTCAGAAATCATTTTAATATGCTGATTTTCTAATATGGGCATATTTTCAGCACATTTTACACATTTACACCCGAACAGATATTTGCAAGCACAAGCTTCGTTGATGGTAATGAGGCAGCATAAACACTAGTTAAAATATAATCTAAACATTCATATTATTTTTATATCATATTACATATATTTATATCATACAGCATACAATTTAAATACCTGCTTTAGCCAAAACAACATTTAAATGTAACTAAAACTTGCCTATTAGGACATATTTCAAATTTCAATACTTTGAATACTGGCTGGCAA
This sequence comes from Myxocyprinus asiaticus, assembly GCF_019703515.2. Classification (NCBI taxonomy): domain Eukaryota; kingdom Metazoa; phylum Chordata; class Actinopteri; order Cypriniformes; family Catostomidae; genus Myxocyprinus; species Myxocyprinus asiaticus. The sequence goes on along the minus strand of NC_059371.1, from coordinate 15,801,003 downwards.
GTCTGGAAATAGTCCAACTAGTAAAATATGTACATGTTTATATAAAATAGAATGTCAACTAATGTAAGTATAGACTTACTCATCCGAAATTGTATCCTCGGCTGGATCAAGTCGCTCTTCAAACATTCATCTTCGGAGTCCCGCTCTTCTTCTGAGGAAACCAACCCTGAACCAACCCTGCCATGTGTATATCTGACAGATCTGCTGTGTATTCTCTCCCTAAACTTCAAATGGGCTGCTCTGCCAGCACCGGGATTCATTCACCATCCACCTCAAATGATATCTGGTCGCTTCTTATCCCCTTACGAATAGAAAGGCTACTTTGTTGGCTTGATCTTCATCCTGGCCCATGCCAAAAGCTCTTCCAGCTTTTTTAAGAGCCTGCTTGTACATGCAACAGTCTGGAGGATGCTTGTGACATCATCTATTTAGCTGCGCAGTGCTGTCAATCTCACCCCAGATTGTGCACAGATTCCTCGGGCCATCTGTCTGGCACCAATTAGGATGATCTCAAATGCAGCTATGAACAGCATGGAAGAGATTGAACATCACATCGCAATCCCTTATTCCAGTTGCTGCCATCCAGTTATGTACTCCTGTGTTGCATGACATATTGTCAGGTCCCCATAGTAACTATCTACCAAGGTCTTAATACACTCTGGTACATGGAAAAACTCCAGTGCATAGCTGATGAGCGGGTGTGGAATCGATCCATAGGCATTTGCCAGGTCCAGCCAGACTACATGGAGGTCTTTCTTGTCTCTCTTGGCTGACTGGATCTGCTCCCATATTATTGACACATGCTCCACACATCCAGGAAAACCTGGTATGCCTGCTTTCTGGCAGCTTGTGTATATGTATCCATTCTTCAGGAAGTAATCAGACATCCTCCTTGTTACAACTGTTAAGAAGATCTTTCCCTCCACATTCAGTAGAGCAATACTCCTAAATTGACTTATGTTGGTGGATTCCTGTTCTTTCAGTATAAAGATGGTCACTGCCCTTCGCCATTCCAGGGGTATGCACTGCTTCTTCCAGGCAATTCTCAGTAGTCTCCAAAACAGTTTAAGAACTTTTGGGCACCACTTATACAGCATATACGTGATCCTGTTCGGGCCCGGGGCTGAAGTTGCCCTGGCTTTTTCTACCACCAGCCTGATCTCACTCAACTTGGGTGGAGCTACATCAAATCCCACTACTGGCTCCGCTGGCTGAGGGACATATCCAGGTGAGCCTAGCAGGCAATCTTTATGGGAATCCCCTAGTTGTTCTTTCACGTGATCTTCTCGATCTTGCTTTGGCATCACCAGCTTTCCACTCCTCTTATCTTCGAGAAGATTTCTGGCAAATTTAAAAGTATTTTTGACAAATTTCATCCTCTCATGCTCCTTCCTCCTTCTCCGATGTCAAATTCTCTCTGCCCTCCCCAAAACCGGCAACATAGCCCTTATGCAATCCCACAGTACCTTTAAGCCCTCCTTCTCGTGCTCATCTGCTCTTCTCCATGTCTTGCGAAGCTGCCTCCGCTCTTTCACCAGCAGAATTATTACTTTTTCTCTCCTACCATCACCCTGGGACCACGCTTCTTCACTGACGCTTCCCCAAATCTACCTGCACATTCTTCATAAACAATGTCCCTAAACATATTAAGCTTGGCCTCCACCCTTCTGCTGAGTGCATTCTTCAAGGTGGAGCACAGATCTTGGTCTAGTCTGCTCCGGGCTTCATTATTGTTAGATCTTGGCCAATTAATTAGTTTATTTCTCCCTGGCCACTTTTCATTGTCTTGCCTTCGCTCTCTTGTCTGCGGGTTAACAGTTTAATCCTCCTGCTGCTCACCTCACGGGCGTGACTTGTCCTGCTGGTGGAACTGGTCTTCTTCTATTGGTACATATTATTAGGTATTGCTGACTAGTGGCGTCTCAGGATCATTATTTAGTGTGGGGCACAAATAATTACTTAACAATCAATTATTTGACCGATCTTTGAAACACTGATGAATAATTCCAAATTCAGTCAGTCATTTTGACAGATAAAAAAGAAACAAGAAAAACATTTTAACCTAGTGCATCAGTTTTTACTTCACTCTTTGTCCCTCACATTCCCGCTGTGCATGTACCCTGTTTATTCCCTGGTATTAAGATGCGTATTAACTGGCACCATCATCATTTACACCTTGACAGGCGTCTTTTTGTGAGTGGCAGCCACATTGGCTTTAACCAATCATCGAACAGATTATTAACAACCAATCATAGAACATTTCACTGAGCACATATCAGAGTTCTGAAAACATGGAGGAGAAGATCGTTTTACATGTAATGGAATTTCCTGAGTTGTATAACACGTCAAAAATCTCATACAGAGATATAAATAAAAAATCCAGAGTGTGGGAGATTGTGTGTGCAAGAGTTAGTTTGCCAGGTAAAAATACTCGCAAAATGTCATAGTTAACCATGTGTGACATTATGCTAGTCATAAACCATACACGATATTTACTTAATTCCCATGAAATTATGAATAACAACAAATAATACATTATTGTGCGTGGTTGAATGATGTGCATAGTGAAAAAATATGCATCAGGTTCAGGCAGGTTAGACAGATACAAGTCAATAATAATCACAGGTGCCAGTTTTATTTAATCCTTTTTTTGTCTACTTTAACAACCGATTATAATTTATTTACTGATTAACTGACTAATTACTGATTTGATTTAACTACTATATTAACTACATAAACAGTTAAAGAAACAAATTTAGCCTAGTTTAAAATCTGTTTTGGCCAGTTGTCTTTTAGTTTATTCAATAGAATGTTGCCAGGGCAAATATAATTTGTAAAATTAAAAACAAACGTGTCCTTGTTGGTTGTAACTATGGAAACGTCCGCCCCTGAAACGGCGACACGATCACCGCCTCCACTGCACAAACCGCTTCCTCTACGAGAGAAAGAGGCAGCCGTGCGGCGATTCCACCGCTTGCCGCGTCCCGTGTGAAACGACCTTAACGCAGAGAAGCGGCTGTTGCTAGATACATCCATCTGCCGAGCCGCAGAGCCATACGTCACAGCAGTTTCTGGACAGCAGCGCCAGGCCAGCATTCTCAGACCGGAGGTTAGGGGCGGAGCTAATGGAGCCACAGCAGTTTCCAGACCGATGATATATATATATATATATATATATATATATATATATATATATATATATATATATATATATTAGTAAATGTTAAAAACAACATTTACCAAGATTAACAAATGCTGAAAATGTATTGCTCATTGTTATTCATGTTAACAAATGGATCCGTATTTTAAAATGTTACCATACTAATTTATATAATATGATTCTTTCATGTTCGTGATGTTACAAATAGTACTTAAAGGAACAAAGCATAGGCATTTAATGTCATATATATTTAATCATATCAAATTAAAAATAAACATTCAATTTCAAAGCCTAGCAAAAATGTACACTGAACAAGCAGGAAACTAATAAGAAATGTTAATATTGATAAATGGAACTAAAATAATAACTTGTAAACAACAGCAACATTTTAAAAGAAACATTCAAACTTTATACAACTTATACAACATAAATATACAACTTAAAACTCATCAAAAGAACAATTTAGTCTTTGCCCATTTTATCATGTAATTCCAGGAAACAAATCTCCATGTCATCCCTGAAAAGAAAATGAAATGTGAAGGTCTCTCTGGAAAGATCTGGTTCCTCAAAAAGATTGCAGATGGCCTTCCTTGTCCTCTTCTTCCAGCTGTAAGATACAAGGCTCTTCAACTGTGCCCCTGAACGGCTGTTTCCCATGCAGCCATTTCACAAATGTTTTGTTTCATTGCTGCTGGGAGTGCCTTGTTCTCCTCTTGGAAGTGACTCCTGTACAAAGGCTACTGTCCTGTAATATACATTTTTGGTTGATTTAGAATTATCGTTCAGGTGGTGGTTAGTGTGGTGTTGAAGGAAATAGGGAGATACCTTTCAGAGCTAATTCTGGAGAGTCCTCCATTTCCTTATAATGGGAAGGTCACATTTGAAGACAGAAAAAAAGATGATTTTTAAATATCAACTGCAACAGCAGCATGACGTCCAATTTAATTACTTGAAGTGGTAATAAATTACTTACAGAGGTAAGATCAAAGGGTGCACCCAAGATAATGTGCAGAACATACTGAAAAACAACAATAAAAAACTATTTCAAGAACAGTTCAAACTGCATTAAAAGTGCTATGCAAATATGTGTTTACAGTATCGTATATGCCAGGTTAAACATGATCCATGCTCTACCAGTTGAGCTACAGAGCTCCTGCATTTCAACCAGTAGAGATAGAGAAAGGATGATAGTAACGACAATGTTTTGGGTTCCCAGGAAATGCATAAATCTATATGCAAAGTCAATAGACTGATGCACTGTAAGTTGTTTTCAATAAAAGATCTGCCAACTGAATAAATGTAAATGCATGTGGCCTTATTCTTCCTTCCAACAAATACTTACAAAGCACACCAATTATAGGTTTATTTATGTCAAAAACATGATTTCTCTACATTCTTCACCACTGACATGAAAACCCCACATTAAATAATATCGATAAATGATTCAAAGTACAGTGTATTTTTATTGTATACAGTCTTATTTTGTGTATACTGTATATTATTAGGTGTATATTGTATATTGTGTTGTGTAACCAGATGTGTAAACTGTGTTATGTGTAAATCAGATGTTTATTGTAATTGTCATACTGTAATGTTGCTTGGAACTGCACCCAACACTTTCAACCACTGTTGCATTTGTGTATAGGTTGAGTGACAATAAAGAGATTTGACCTCCCTGTTGTGTAAATATTCATAAGCCCTAACTGAAAGCATTGAAAGTGAAATTACATGAGCATGATGACGCAGTGAGACAAATACTTCCTGTGACGTCAGCAATGACACGTGTATTCAAGATGGCGGCGGCGATGGTGAGTGTCGATGCTAAAGTCTTTTCTATTTCAATATTTCACAAGACATTTCAGTCCACATTAGCGGAGCGTACTGTATTTGAATTATGGTGTTTGTGTTGCTCTGTGCAAGCGTGCCATATGATGTGGTTTCTGTTTCAGCGCTGTTGATCAGATTACAAATCAGCCGGCTAGCCTAAACCGTTAGCACGAAGCTAATTATCGAGTGTTTGCGAAGAGTGACAGTGCCTTAACGTCAGTAATAATCTCAAAACTAAAGCAGACAACTCTCCTTATTAACTCACAACTCTGTGTTTCACCGTAAACTCCAATGCATTCATGTCAGACACTCCTAAAAAACTATCTGCTCGACCAGACAGGCTGATATTTTTGCACTGATTTAGCGTTCAGTCAGTGCCACTCGTAATCAATGCAAATATGATATTGTAAATGCTAAAATAACAGTTAAAGTCACTATTATCTCGATGTTTTGCTCATATGTGTCTGTCCTGCTGGTTGGTAGTGTTTTGATTGTCTGAATTGACACTTTTGGAGAGTTGAGGGGAGTTTTGAGGACTGTTTATGTCAGTTTAATACTAACCTCAAACTGCTCATTTGGGTGGCAGTGGGCGAGTTTGTTGGGCTCTATGAATAATTTATGTTCTTTCCCCTTAAGATGAAGTTTGTTTCAGATTCGCTTGTATTACCTGTTGTGGTGGTTTAGGGATCAGGCATTTCCTGATTTCGATATCGTAGGGCACAAATCTGCTTTAAATGTTAGTTTGTTATTTAGGGTCTTCTCTCCGACTGTGAATATTTTTAGGTAAACGTTTTGAATATCAATATGTTTTTGTCCTGCAATGGGATTATGACTGGGTAAATAAAGAATTGTGGGGGTTTTGTGTCTTTTTTGTCTTTATAGATGTGGGCACTGGTGCTAGTGTCCACGCTGCCTTCAGTAACACCCTTTTATGTGCCAGGGGTTGCGCCCATCAATTTCCATCAGAACAGCCCTGTTGAAATAAAGGTGAGGCTTCTTTTAAAAAGTTTGAAAAAGAGTGGTATGTTCAAAGTTATTTTATTATACTATCATTTTAAAGAATATTCTTGCTTTATTCTTGTTTATTAGACTTTGGTGTAGAAAACAGCTGTGAAGATTTTAGGGCTGATTTCTGATGTACTGACTTCCTGTTTTCCCCAGACAGTTTTATCAGTCTGCTTTGTTTGACACAGTCTTGATCATTCAAATCAGCCACTCCACAGATCCCTCATGTTGTCAATATAGGTCTCTGTAGTTCAATGTTTTTCTAGTGCTGTTTAACACGTTTCGCTTTTTCTAATTATTAGGCTGTGAAATTGACAAGCTCTAGAACCCAGCTGCCCTATGAGTACTACTCACTCCCCTTCTGTAAGCCTGACAACATTGTCTACAAAGCAGAGAACCTTGGTAAGTTGTAGGACCATGTGTCGTAATTATAATATCATTACAGTGCATTCAGTCACACACTTAAGTATTTAATATTAACTACATAATCGAAACCTGTTGACAATTTTAAGGGATTACTTATTACTGTGACATTCTTTTCACTCAGGTGAGGTTCTGCGTGGAGACCGTATCGTCAACACTCTGTACACGGTTCTCATGAACGTGGACAAAAAGTGTGAGGTGTTGTGTAAAAAACCAGATAACCCCATCAAACTCAGCGTGGATGAGAGCAAGCTGCTAGCCGAACGCATCCAGGAAGAGTACTATGTCCACCTGTGAGTTTCTTTACTACTGTTAAACACTCAATGTGCAGCATTCATGAAACACGAGTTGTTTGAATTTCTGTATATTTAGTAGAGGTCTACTGATAGTGGATTTCGCTGATACCTATAATTAAGGTGGTGGAGAAGGTGGATAACCGATAAATCAGCAGATAGTTTTTAAAATTGATTTATAGAATGTTAAAAAAAATTCTTAGTCTTTCCTTACTGTGACGGGTACAGACATTGAGGCTACAAGAGTCCAAAATGAATAAAATCCCAGATGCAGTCCAAAATCACAATAATACCAGAAAAATTCAGATTTGGTGCATAAAGCCTGACTTTTTATAGCTTAATTTGAAAGTATTATTCACCAGATTAAGGAATTTTTATATATTTCACCAGATGAGGTTTTGTATGATTATTCACAAGACATGAACTTGGAGAAAGTGATGTATGTGCCGATGGGGCACCTTTCCATGTAGTTACATTTTTCTTTGCATTCCCTTGCTTCAATTTAGAACACTTGGGGCCTGGGTAGCTCAGCGAGTAAAGTCGCTGAATACCACCCTTGGAGTCAAGAGTTCGAATCCAGGGCGTGCTGAGTGACTCCAGCCAGGTCTCCTAAGCAACCAAATTGGCCCGGTTGCTAGGGAGGGTAGAGTCACATGGGGTAACCTCCTCGTGGTTGCTATAATGTGGTTTGCTCTCGGTGGGATGCGTGGTGAGTTGTGCGTGGATGCAGCGGAGAATGGCGTGAAGCCTCCACACGCATTATGTCTCCACAGCAGCATGCTCAACAAGCCATGTGATAAGATGTGCGGGTTGACTGTCTCAGATGCGGAGGCAACTGAGATTCGTCCTCGGCCACCCAGATTGAGGCGAGTCACTACACCACCACGAAGACCTAGAGTGCATTGGGAATTGGACATTCCAAATTGGGGAGAAAATCAGGAAAACATTTTTTTTTAGAACATTTGATTATCTAATCAAAATAACAAAATGTGCATTGAAATGAGGATAAAAATATTGATGAATGTTGTCAATGATGAAAGATTTAGTTACATCAAATCCCCACGTTTTTGTTTTTATTTCACCCTTAGAGGCCATTGTGACACTGTAGAACCAAGACATTCTAACTGTAGGAGGAATATGGAGGAATAAAAAAATAAAACTACTGGCGTAGATTTTTGCAGGTAACTGATAGTCCCAAAAAGCAACTATCGGCACTGATTATTTGGGAAAAAATGATAAATCGGTCTACTGCTAATATTTAGTTCATAAATCCATTCCTATGTAAATTGTTCCATTGGATTGAATGTGACAATTTATGTATAAAAGATTTTAAGATTTGCTCACATTTATGCTTGTCTCATGAATAAGGGCCCGTTGTGTGGTAACCATACAAAGAGCTGCCTCTTGACCAAGTACTTTACAAAGTAAAAATCTCCCATTAAAACTCCCTTTTTTTTTTTTTTTTTTTTTTTACTTAAAAGACAGACTCCTAAATGGAATCTTGATTAGCATTGATATTAGCTTCATTAAATTTTTTTTTTCTAATTGGTTTGTCAAGGAAATATATTTGTATGATTCTAATTATTGCATATCTTAATTTTAAAGCTGCAATCTCTGCTATATATTTGTACCTACACTACTAATCAAAAAATTTGATTTATTGGTATATTCCACATTTTAGAAAAAAGTTTTAAACTATGAAATATCACAAATGGAAGTATGCAGTGAAAAAAAAGAAAAGTTAAGTTAAATAATTTTATTTATGTTTTTGCTTCTTTAAATAGCAACCCTTTGCCTAGATTACAGCTCTGCACACTCTTGGCATTCTCTCAACCAACTTCATGAGGTGCCACCTGGGATGCTTTAGTGTTGAAGGAGTTCCCATGTATGCTGGACACTTGTTGGCTGCTTTTCTCTCACTATCTGCTCCAACTCATCTATTTTTTTTTTTGTGTGTGTGTGTGTGTGTGAAAGAAATCAGAAACAGTAGGTTGACTTTTCTTTAGCTAAAATCGGTCTGTGCTTACCAAAATTCGAAACACTGCCCCCAGTGGCCAAAGCGGTAGCGTATGGGCAAGTGTGAGCTCCAATTTCCAGGTGAAATGTCCACAGAGGGGTGCCAAAAGCGAGTTGTTTTCAGCTGTAATGCAGTGAAGAGAAATACATATTTCATAAACTGTACCCAACAACCCAAACCCCAAAACTAAACCTAACCTTCAGTTAAGAAAAAAATTAATGTTAGAGGGAAAAATAGAACTTCCAAATCGTGATCGTCAATGAACGAGATTACTTCCTGGTTTCAGTGCCGAACCTGGGTCTCCCACACTGCTGTTGCAACAGGCTTCCGGTCGCACCATGAGTGAACAAGCTGAAGCCGATGCAAAAATGTCTGATCGGAGATGGTGCTTGTCTGTGAGTTGGCATAATATAGCCGATCTTAGGGTACTGGAACTCTCGGAAACAACATGCCGATTTCTGTGCAATCATGTTGCGTAGGTGCAATTTATGTTTGTATAAAAAACTAATTCCAAGCATTTACACAAGGCTTTGGATAAAACGGTCTTTAAGATCATAAAAAAACTAAATTCACTCAAGTGCGACCAAACTTGTTTTGACTGGTAGTGTACACACATCGCTCTAGATATCAATAGTGTTTTGACTATCATGTCTGTGCATATGAACAGCATTGCAGATAATCTCCCTGTGGCCACTCGACTTGAGTTTTACCCAAACAAAGAGGAAGGAGCAGAAGAGGAACAGAGAAAGGACACAGCAAAAGATATTCAGTTTGAGCATGGCTACAGGCTCGGCTTCACCGAAAACAAGAAGGTACTTCTTAATAGCATTTTTCCCCATCAACACAATTTTTTCCAGTCCTTTACCTCTCACTCAATCATCCATGATTTATTTATGGACATTAATTTCTGAAAACAAATAATTGTACCAGTAGGCTTGGCAGGGAACTGCTACTATTTGCATATCATGGTTTCTTAAAAAAGAAATCTTTACATTTTTTGTGATTTAGGTGATGTCATTGTTTGCTCTCCGTCATACTTTTGAATGATTGGTTGATGTGAGATGTTTTGTACCTCCCTTACAGTTCTATTTGCACAACCACTTGTCCTTCATACTGTACTATCACAAAGAAAAAGTGGAGGAGGAGGATGAACACAATTACCGTGTTGTACGTTTTGAGGTCATGCCAAAGAGTGTAAAATTAGAAGGTAAGTCACATATGCCCTGACATTTCAGCTTTGCTTTTCAGTCCTCTCTAGCGAAAGGATGTGATTTAATGAATCTACTTCAATGAAAATGTATTTCTTTTAATTTTATAGTAAGAGTTTTATGAAAGCAATGAGGCACTCAAGGCCTTTACATGTCTAACATCGACCTTTTGTCATAACTATATTCACAGTATAGCATAGCCTCTTGTTGCTTAATTATGAGAACTGCTTCTGTCACAGAGACATATTTTCCTATATTTTGTTTACTGCACAACATTTACATAATATGTTTTGTCTAGATATAAAAGCTGACAAGCAGGGCACATGTACATTACCTGAAACCGTCGCTCCCGTCCCTCAGGAGATCGACCCATCCAAAGAGAACAGCATTCTCTTCACCTACTCTGTGCGCTGGGAGGTGAGACACAGCTCCATCATCATATAGCCTGTCTGTGGTATGTGTTTGCCTGGTGTATATAAATAGCTGCTCTTGCTCTGTGCAGGAGAGTGAAGTGAAATGGGCGTCTCGCTGGGACACATACCTCACTATGAGCGACGTGCAGATCCACTGGTTCTCCATCGTCAACTCTGTGGTCGTGGTGTTCTTTCTATCAGGTATGAAGGATGGTCTACGTGCTCAAATTACTTTTTCCGTGTCAGGTTTTCTGTAGCTAAAGTGTTTATTTGCAGGCATCCTAAGTATGATCATCATCAGGACCTTGAGGAAGGACATTGCCAACTACAACAGAGAAGATGACATTGTGAGGAACTTCATTCTGATTAGTCTCTTGACTGATACCATTAATTTATTGTAAAATGGTATCTTAGTGCCCTCTCTCTTTTAGGAGGACACAATGGAGGAATCTGGATGGAAGAACGTTCATGGTGATGTGTTCCGTCCTCCACAGTATCCCATGATCCTTAGCTCTCTGCTGGGCTCTGGTATCCAGCTCTTCTGCATGATTCTCATTGTTATCTGTAAGTATAACACTGACAAGCTTTATTACTAATGTCTTGTACCAAAACATCAGTTAAAAATGTACCAAAACCTAGTGAGCTACCTACAGTTGAAGTCAGAAGTTTACATACACTTAGGTTGAAGTCAATAAAACTTTTTTTTTAACAACTTATATTAGCAAACTATAGTTTTGGCAAGTCGTTTAGGACATCTACTTTGTGCATGACACATAATTTTTCCAACAATTGGTTACAGACAGATTGTTTCACTTTTAATTGACTATATCACAATTCCAGTGGGTCAGAAATTTGCATACACCAAGTTAACTGTGCATTTAAGCAGCTTGGAAAATTCCAGAAAATAATGTTAACCTTTTAGGCAATTAGCCAATTAGCTTCTGATAGGAGGTGTACTGAATTGGAGGTGTACCTGTGGATGTATTTTAAGGCCTACCTTCAAACTCGTTGCCTCTTTGCTTGACATCATGGGAAAATCAAAAGAAATCAGCCAAGACCTCAGAAAACAATTGTGAACCTCCACAAGTCTGGTTCATCCTTGGGAGCAATTTCCAAATGCCTGAAGGTACCATGTTCCTCTGTACAAACAATAGTACGCAAGTATAAACAATATGGGACCACACAGCCATCATACCGCTCAGGAAGGAGACTAATTTTGTCTCCTAGAATTGAACGTAGTTTGGTGTGAAATGTGCAAATCAATCCCAGAACAACACTAAAGGACCTTGTGAAGATGCTGGTGGAAACAGGTAGACAAGTATCTATATACACAGTAAAACGAGTCCTATATCGACATAACCTGAAAGGCTGCTCAGCAAGGAAGTAGCCACTGCTCCAAAACTGCCTAAAAAAGCCAGACTACAGTTTGGAAGTGCACATGGGTACAAAGATCTTACTTTTTGGAGAAATGTACTCTGGTCTAATGAAACAAAAATTGAACTGTTTGGCCATAATGACCATCATTATGTTTGGAGGAAAAAAGGTGAGGCTTGCAAACCAAAGAACACCATCCCAACCGTGAAGCATGGGGGTGGCAGCATCATGTTGTGGGGGTGCTTTTCTGCAGGAGGGACTGGTACACTTCACAAAATAGATGGCACCATGAGGAAGGAGAATTATGTGGATATGTTGAAGCAAATCTCAAGACATCAGCCAGGAAGTTAAAGCTTGGTCGCAAATGGGTCTTCCAAATGGACAATGACCCCAAGCATACCTCCAATGTTGTGGCAAAATGGCTTAAGGACAACAAAGTCAAGGTATTGGAGTGGCCATCACAAAGCTCTGACCTCAATCTGATAGAAAATTTGTGGGCAGAACTGAAAAAGCGTGTGCGAGCAAGGAGGCCTACAAATCTGAAAAAAGAAAAAGCTGAAATAAATAGTTCTCTCTACTATTATTCTGACATTTCACATTCTTAAAATAAAGTAGTGATCCTAACAGACCAAAGACAGGGAATGTTTTCTACAATTAAATGTCAGGAATTGTGAAAAACTGAGTTTCAATGTATTTGGCTAAGGTGTATGTAAACTTCTTGCTTCAACTGTACACAGGCAGCCTTTTAAGGCATCATGGATGTGCTTCTGATTAAAAGATTATTCCAAAATTTAGGCTTGATGAAAAAAATCTATTAAAGCATAAGAAATGTTGATTATAAAAATAAATATACTTCTGTCAATATGAAAAGTGTTGATAAAAAAAGATAAGTCAATCTAATTTAAAATGGGCTTGTTTTGTGTGTGCAGTTTATTTTTTATGCTTATTTTGTGAAGTGTTTCCCAACCTTTATTGCCACGAGTACCCATACAGCACCATCAGTGAGGGTCAAGTACCTCTTCATTGACACAACCAAAGATGTGTACAAAAGGCTAAATATAATTTAACGTTATCATTAATATTTTAATATCCCTGATGTACATGATGAAAAAATGAAGTTGCCTGTTATGACTTATTCATAAACAACAATAAAAACAAAACCAGCTCATATGAGCAGTGAAACTCATGATTAGAACAAACTATGAATGCTGGTTAACTGATAACTATTAATTTTACAAATGTTATTTTATCATTAGTTTTTCATCATTTTGCAAGACGTGTACATATATATTAGGGCTGTCGATTTAATTCAGTGCGATTAATTATATATATAAAAAAAAATACAGTGTTAAAAAAATTAACGAAAATTAACCATTTTACTGGACCACAATAAGGAATATTCTTACCATATGAGAAATTCAAGCTGGCAGTACCACCTATTTTCAGCAGGGGGCAGTAAGAGGAACTCCAACTGTATAGGCAAAGTGCAGATGTAACCACTCTCAGGCTTCCTTGACACTTGCAACTGCACAAGATGAATGCGGAAGTTTCAAACTACGTTTAACTTGACACAGCGACCTAAAAATGATATGTTTATGATGCAACACAACCAAAGTGAGACCCTCCAAAATTGTCAGTCTGACACAGAAATATATTGACGTGTCCTTAGGCAAGCCCTTATAATAAATCTATCTTGGACAGATTGACAAATTTAATGGCAAAATGAATTGCTGCGGACTGTAGGCCCATAATTGGCTTTTGTTCAGTAATATGGAAATAAGCAATAAATTGCCTTATAAAGCCACTTTTTGTATTGTCTTATGTTTACTCGTTTGCCACAATAATGTAATGCATTTTAATTGTCTGAGTTGTATATTTATAATGTATATTATATTTATAATTATTTAAATATTATATATGATTGTTATTTGTGGGCTTTTCTCGGCAAATATTAGTATATGCGATTTAATTCAGGATATCATGTAAATCATTCAATTAAAAATGTGTATCCATTGATAGCCCATATATATATATGTGTGTGTGTGTGTGTATATATATATATATATATATATATATATATATATATATATATATATATATATATATATATATTATTATTTTTTTTTTTATAGTTAGGCCTACATGTAAATAGTAAAACTTATGTGTAAACAATAAACAAGTATTTACAATAATATGTAGAACAAGTGCTAAAACTGTTCTGTCTCTTTAAGAATACCGGTAGTTCAGCATTTTGTTTTGGTTGAGTGCATATTAAAGAGAGTGGAGTTGCACGGCTTCATTAGAATTACATGTTTAGTTTTTTTTTTTTTTTTTTAAATCAACAACTGACTGTAAAGAACAGAAAGGGTATTAAAAGAGACATTATCAATGACTGGATTGCATAGATCTCATCTTTAGACACACATTACATGGAATGAATTAAACCAAACCTTTTCTCTCAACACGCAGTGAAAGGATCTTGGTGCTTAACTTTGCATGTTAAATGAGCGATCTTGGGATTTTTAGAATCTGTATCAGTTCACTCAAACGAAGATTTGCGATTAATTGAAAAATCTATATTTTTACCCAGCCATATTCCCTATTATTTTTATTTTAAATCATAAATTTTTTTATAGGTTAAGCAAAATCCTATTCTTTCCCCCTGGTTGGGAATCACTGATTTAGAATATTGTGTTGTTACCTTAATAACATGCTAATGGCAAACACTGTTGTAATCAATTGTGAGTAGAATCTCCTGCATGCTTTTTTTTGTAAGAGACAAATGTAGCCTATATACAGTTTATTAGATTGGTCGCTTATGAGGTTGCATTTCAGTTATGATGCTGCCGTCCTATGCAGACAGCAGTGTAGCTCTCTAGGTTTTGGAACAGAGCCCATGTGTCTCCTTTAGGCACTCCTCAACATGATCAAACTGTGCTTGTGCTTTATAGTTGTGGCTATGCTGGGAATGTTGTCTCCATCCAGTCGAGGAGCTCTGATGACGACAGCCTGCTTCCTCTTCATGTTCATGGGGTAAATTTACAATAAAACGCCATGTGCTAAATCAGGTTTTGCATTTTCAAAATTGTCCATGGTCAAACTCCAACCATATGTCCTGTCTTGCAGTTTGTTTGGAGGATACTTTGCAGGTCGCCTCTACCGCACTCTTAAAGGCCACAAATGGAAGAAAGGAGCATTCTGTGTGAGTAAAAACACTTGAAGTGCTTGTTGCATCCAAAATAATTAAACTTGGAGTTTATGCTGTCCAAAAGATTAAGCAAATAAAATAGCATTTAAGAAATGTTGTGTATATGTGTGTGTCCTTGTAGACTGCAACTCTGTATCCGGCTGTCGTATTTGGAATTTGTTTCGTGTTGAATTGTTTCATCTGGGGAGAACATTCCTCTGGTGCTGTAAGTATCTCTTCAAATTCACTCAATGTACTGCAGTAAGCACAGAAAATCTATAGTACAAACTAGGTGTGGCTAAAACACATTGATTTTCCGATGCATCGAGGTCTTCATTTGAACGTTCTTGATATTGATTCTTAAATCCCAAGATCAGTCTTTTACTCTATGTGCAACTCTCTACTACAATGGGAGTAAATCGCATTTGCAACATAATTCCATGCTATGTGGCTAAAATGTACAGTTGAAGTCAGAAGTTTACATACACTTAAGTTGAAGTAATTCAAACTCATTTTTTAACCACTCCACAGATTTCATATTAGCAAACTATAGTATTGGCAAGTCGATTAGGAAATCTACTTTGTGCATGACACAAGTAATTTTTCCAACAATTGGTTACAGACAGATTGTTTCACTTTTAACTGACTATATCACAATTCCAGTGGGTCAGAAGTTTACATACACTAAGTTAACTGTGCCCTTAAGCAGCTTGTAAGATTCCAGAAAATGATGTCAAGCCTTTAATCAATTATCCAATTGGCTTCTGATAGGCTAATTGGTGAATTGGAGGTGTACCTATGGATGTATTTTAAGACCTACCTTCACACTCAGAAAGTCTGGTTAATCCATGGGAGCAATTTCCAAATGCCTGAAGGTGCCACGTTCATCTGTACAAACAATAGTACGCAAGTATAAACACCATAGGACCACACAGCCATCATACCGCTCAGGAAGGAGACTAATTTTGTCTCCTAGAAATGAACGTAGTTTGGTGCGAAATGTGCAAATCAATCCCAGAACAACAGTAAAGGACCTTGTGAAGATGCTGGTGGAAACAGGTAGACAAGTATCTATATCCACAGTAAAACGAGTCCTATATCGACATAACCTGAAAGGCTGCTCAGCAAGGAAGTAGCCACTGCTCCAAAACTGCCTAAAAAAGCCAGACTACAGTTTGGAAGTGCACATGGGTACAAAGATCTTACTTTTTGAGAAATGTACTCTGGTCTAATGAAACAAAAATTGAACTGTTTGGCCATAATGACCATCATTATGTTTGGAGGAAAAAAGGTGAGGCTTGCAAACCGAAGAACACCATCCCAACCGTGAAGCGTGGGGGAGGCAGCATCATGTTGTGGGGGTGCTTTTCTGCAGGAGGGACTGGTACACTTCACAAAATAGATGGCACCATGAGGAAGGAGAATTATGTGGATATGTTGAAGCAAAATTTCAAGACATCAGCCAGGAAGTTAAAGCTCGGTCGCAAATGGGTCTTTCAAATGGACAATGACCCCAAGCATACCTCCAAAGTTGTGGCAAAATGGCTTAAGGACAACAAAGTCAAGGTATTGGAGTGGCCATCACAAATCCCTGACCTCAATCTGAAAAACATTTGTGGGCAGAACTGAAAGTATGAGCGAGCAAGGAGGCCTGCAAACCTGACTCAGTTACACCAGTTCTGTCTGGAGGAATGGGCCAAAATTCCAGCAACTTATTGTGAGAAGCTTGTGGAAGGCTACTGAAAAAGTTTGAGCCAAGTAAACAATTTAAAGGCAATGATACCAAATACTAACAAAGTGTATGTAAACTCCTGACCCACTGGGAATGTGATGAAAGAAATAAAAGCTGAAATAAATCATTCTCTCTAGTATTATTCTGACATTTCACATTCTTAAAATAAAATAGTGATCCTAACTGACCTAAGACGGAGAATGTTTTCTACGATTAAAAACCGAGTTGAAATGTACAGGTGCATCTCAATAAATTAGAATGTCATGGAAAAGTTCATTTATTTCAGTAATTCAACTCAAATTGTGAAACTCGTGTATTAAATAAATTCAATGCACACAGACTGAAGTAGTTTAAGTCTTTGGTTCTTATAATTGTGATGATTTTGGCTTACATTTAACAAAAACCCACCAATTCACTATCTCAAAAAATTAGAATATGGTGACATGCCAATCAGCTAATCAACTCAAAACACCTGCAAAGGTTTCCTGAGCCTTCAAAATGGTCTCTCAGTTTGGTTCACTAGGCTACACAATCATGGGGAAGACTGCTGATCTGACAGTTGTCCAGAAGACAATCATTGACACCCTTCACAAGGAGGGTAAGCCACAAACATTCATTGCAAAAGAAGCTGGCTGTTCACAGAGTGCTGTATCCAAGCATGTTAACAAAAAGTTGAGTGGAAGGAAAAAGTGTGGAAGAAAAAGATGCACAACCAACCGAGAGAACCACAGCTTTATGAGGATTGTCAAGCAAAATCGATTCAAGAATTTGGGTGAACTTCACAAGGAATGGACTGAGGCTGGGGTCAAGGCATCAAGAGCCACCACACACAGACGTGTCAAGGAATTTGGCTACAGTTGTCGTATTCCTCTTGTTAAGCCACTCCTGAACCACAGACAACGTCAGAGGCGTCTTACCTGGGCTAAGGAGAAGAAGAACTGGACTGTTGCCCAGTGGTCCAAAGTCCTCTTTTCAGATGAGAGCAAGTTTTGTATTTCATTTGGAAACCAAGGTCCTAGAGTCTGGAGGAAGGGTGGAGAAGCTCATAGCCCAAGTTGCTTGAAGTCCAGTGTTAAGTTTCCACAGTCTGTGATGATTTGGGGTGCAATGTCATCTGCTGGTGTTGGTCCATTGTGTTTTTTGAAAACTCACTGCACCCGTTTACCAAGACATTTTGGAGCACTTCATGCTTCCTTCTGCTGACCAGCTTTTTAAAGATGCTGATTTCATTTTCCAGCAGGATTTGGCACCTGCCCACACTGCCAAAAGCACCAAAAGTTGGTTAAATGACCATGGTGTTGGTGTGCTTGACTGGCCAGCAAACTCACCAGACCTGAACCCCATAGAGAATTTATGGGGTATTGTCAAGAGGAAAATGAGAAACAAGAGACCAATAAATGCAGATGAGCTGAAGGGCACTGTCAAAGAAACCTGGGCTTCCATACCACCTCAGCAGTGCCACAAACTGATCACCTCCATGCCACGCCGAATTGAGGCAGTAATTAAAGCAAAAGGAGCCTCTACCAAGTATTGAGTACATATACAGTAAATGAACATACTTTCCAGAAGGCCAACAATTCACTAAAAATGTTTTTTTTTTATTGGTCTTATGATGTATTCTAATTTTTTGAGATAGTGAATTGGTGGGTTTTTGTTAAATGTGTGCCAAAATCATCACAATTAAAAGAACCAAAGACTTACACTACTTCAGTCTGTGTGCATTGAATTTATTTAATACATGAGTTTCACAATTTGAGTTGAATTACTGAAATGAATGAACTTTTCCACGACATTCTAATTTATTGAGATGCACCTGTATTTGGCTAAGGTGTATGCAAACTTCTGACTTCAGCTGTATATATTTGGCAACTGGTGGGTAAATGTTTAGATTTTACTCACCAGTGATTGTGTAGTATAGTGCTGAAGTATTCAGTAGCGAGATCCTTTCACCACGTGTTGAGAGTAAAAGTTGTTCCGTGTAGTAATTTATGTCCAAAGTCGAGATCCAATCAATCCATTTGTCATTGAATAAGGTCTCTTTTAATACTCTTTCTGTTCTCTACAGTCAATTGTTCATCAAAAACAACAAAAAATAAATATTTAATTCTAATCATGCATATCACAGGTGAGATAAAGCCGCAGAGTCTCTCTCGTTAACATGCGCTCCTCTACAGATGATCTGTATGCCATTTTTTGTTAAAGAGACAAATCAGTGTAAATACTTGTAAATGGTACAAATTATGCAATTAAAACAATAAACATGTATCAAAAAATAAAATATGAAATGTAATATTTTAGGTACATGGATTTGTTCATTTTTAAAAAGCCAAAATGTGACAAGTGATGAAAAACGAATAAAATATAATTAGTTAAATGTATATTTTTGTTAATTTTAGGTTAAAGTTAAAAGGTCCCCTGTATAATAAAGTGCATGATCTGGAAAATAATTTCTTCTCATACGTATGCAAAAGGGACATTATAACTGAAATATACCCATATGAATCGATCTCAAATCGAGAGCTTGTGAATCGGAATCAAATCGGGAAATCTGTATTAATACCCAGCCCTAGTAAAAACTAATTGTTATGAACACAGGCAAACTTATTCACTGTATATTTAATACCATCTCTCATTTTTCACGTTTCTCGCAGGTTCCTTTCACTACAATGCTAGCTCTGTTGTGTATGTGGTTTGGTATTTCTATGCCTCTTGTGTTCCTGGGCTACTATTTTGGTTTCCGGAAGCAGCCATATGACAATCCAGTTCGCACCAATCAGATCCCCCGACAGGTCCCCGAGCAGCGCTGGTACATGAACAAGTTTGTCGGGTATGTGGCACTCTCTGTATTTGTAATTATATTTCTGACCAGCAGTTTCTTCAGTCTCTGATGCCATGTGACAGTCAGTGCATGCTAATGTGAGGTGCCGATGCTCTCTCCTTTCAGAATCCTGATGGCGGGAATTCTGCCATTCGGTGCCATGTTTATTGAGCTTTTCTTCATCTTTAGTGTGAGTCTAACCTGCCCCTGTTCTCATTACCTAACCAAAACCACCTTCATTTACAGTAATACAGGCACAACATTTATTTAATCCTGGACAAACTCAGTGCAGATTTGCACAGTGTTAAAGCATGATGATGCTCTAAAGGTCCTTTCACATGATTCATGGGAACATTGCTTTGCAAGCAGGTGAAACGTTGTAACGCAACACTAAAATTTCAAACCATTTCATCTTTGACCCCACTGTTTATTAGTTTTCTCCTGAACTTTTGGAAGTGCAGCCATTGATTACTGAACAATACACATGACATATTACATTGATGGTGTTGGCACGAATATCTGATTCCCTGAATAACTTCATCGAATTGTACATGACTCGTGAAGGACTTGTATAGGTACATGTATGTTTTGTTTTTTGAAGTTGTGCTATGAATGTATGCATATAAGTTCATTTTGGTATATCATGCACTCTTATAGGCTATCTGGGAAAACCAGTTTTATTACCTGTTTGGCTTCCTCTTCCTTGTCTTCATCATTCTTGTGGTTTCCTGCTCTCAAATCAGCATTGTCATGGCCTACTTCCAGCTATGTGCAGAGGTGGGTGTGTGAACTGAGCCATTTAGTACTTACTGCAATAAATGTATGCATTTTTATTTTTATTGCACGCACAGCTTTATGTTAAAGGGGTAGTTCACCCAAAAATTAATGGTTATGATCATCACATCAATTGATCATAATCAAGTTGTTTACACAAGTCATGTTTTTTCATACCCGTATGGCTTTCTTTCTTTCGTGGAACACAAAAGATGTTAGGCAGAATGCTAGCCTCAGTCACCATTCAGTTTCATTATATGGAAAAAAGATGCAATGGAAGTGAATGGTGACTGAGGCTACCTTAATGCCTACCATTTCCTTTTTATGTACCACGAAATAAAGTCGTACAGGTTTGCAACAACATGAGGGTTTGTAAATGATGGCAGAATGTTCATTTTGAGTTGAACTATTCCTTTCAAGCAAAAAATGTAGTAGGTGTTGGTAAAAAAGGGGGGTAATTCTTAAAGGAATAGTTCACCCACAAATGAAAATGTTCTCATTCACTCATTTGTATAACTCTCTCTATTCTGCAGAACACAAATAAAGATATTTAGAAGAATATTTCAGCTCTGTAGGTCCTCACAATGGAAGTGATTGGTGGCCAAAACTTTGAAGCTCCAAAAGCTCATAAAGTCAGCGTAAAAGTAATCTATTTTACTCTAGTGGTTTAATCCATTTCTTCAGAAGCGATATTATAGGTGTGGGTGAGAAATAGATCAATATTTAAATCGTATTTTACTATCCACCTCTACTTTCACTTCTTGTTTTTGGCAATTCATATTCTTTGTGCATATCGCCACCTACTGGACAGGGAGGTGAATTTATAATTAAAAAGAACCTAAATATTGATCTGTTTTTCACCCACACCTATCATATCACATCTGAATATATGGATTTAAACATTGGAGTCTTATGGATTACTTTTATGCTGCCTTAATTTGGTTTTTGTACCTTCTGAATTTTGGTAACCTTCTTGTATTGTATGGACCTACAGAGCTGAGATATTCTTCTAAAAATCTTCATTTGTGTTCAGCAGAAGAAAGTAAGTCATCCACATCTGGGATTGCATTAGGGTGAGTAAATGATGAGAGAATCGCATTTTTGGGTGAACTATACCTTTAAGTTCCTGTAAATTATTTAGAGAACTGCTCTAAATAACACCATCTTGTGTAAACAAAGTGCTTCTTTCATTTGTTTAGTGTTCTTATTTCGTTGTACCCATTGACCCAGCCAAGAGTTCTATAACATTTGACACACTGTGCAATGAAATATTCGCTCACCCTTGCAGTAAGATAAAAAGGCAAATATTTGTAGTTAGGATAACAACAAAAGCAAAGGTCAATCCATTTGAATTATGTAAACACTGAGCATGCTTAATTATCTCTAAAATGATGATAGTGCTCACTCCAGTTCTCTGTGCCAGTTCACTTATTGTTGCTATCGATTGAATAAACACAAGTGTCAATCATTGTGGCTCCTCCCCCTGCAGGACTATCGATGGTGGTGGAGGACGTTTCTTGTGTCCGGAGGCTCTGCATTTTATGTCCTAGTCTATGCTGTTTTCTATTTTGTTAACAAGGTAAACTTTATTTCAGTTCTTTGTTCTTGTCAGCACAGTTACAATTGTCTGGATTAAGATTCTGTTGTGCGATTTGATTACAATTTCTAGCTGAAACGAGTCCCAGATATTGGGGTGACTCACACCTGGTCCATTTTAACTCCAAAATCAAAAGAAATAAAAAAACAAATTATATTTTGCATATAAAATTTGAAGCCTTTTTAGGGCCATTAAGGTTTTTTGAACTGCAATGTTATTTTCATGACAGTTACGCAAATTTTACCCCTGATTCTCATTAACGCAATGTGACAAATGGTAGTCGTTATGTTTTTCTTATTACACCAACATGGAAAAATATATATATATTATATTATTACATCAAAAAGTATTTGTCATAGTAGTACTCCCTTGGCTTTTCATTGTTGCTGATTGTAAAAAATAAAATAAAAAAAATAAAATAATTAAATAAAAAGGTATGAGCAGCAGCCGGCGTTAGCACAACACTGTCTCCGCACATTCACAAGCGCTCACATTTGAATTATATGCAAACTATATATGTATTTATCTCATTAAATCACAGCTTTTCAAGTTAAATAATCTCACTAGGACATAATGTGAATGTTAACGCCATGACATTCGTACGTCAGATGGTATTTTGGTATTGGAGCATTTTTACGAGGATGAGCGCGGTATCTGACCCGAAACCGGTACCAGTATCGGTATTGGTACATCCCTAAGTAAAAGTAATCTTCAGGCACATTGTGGTAATGATAATTGGGGGGTAAAATGTGCTAAAGTTTCTATAAATATCACAATGCAAAATATATATATATATATATATATATATATATATATATATATATATATATATATATATATATATATATATATATACACCGATCAGCCACAACATTAAAACTACCTGCCTAATATTGTGTAGGTCCCCCTCTTGTTGCCAAAAATAGCACCAACCCACATCTCAGAATAGCATTATGAGGTTATATTCTTCTCACCACAATTGTACAGAGCGGTTATCTGAGTTACCGTAGACTTTGTCAGTTCGAACCAGTCTGGCCATTCTCTGTTGATCTCTCTCATCAACAAGGCATTTCTGTCCACAGAACTGCCGCTCACTGGATGTTTTTTTTTTTTTTGGCACCATTCGGAGTAAACTCTAGAGACTGTTGTGTATGAAAATCCCAGGAGATCAGCAGTTACAGAAATACTCAAACCAGCCCATCTGGCACCAACAATCATGCCACGGTCGAAATCACTGAGATCAATTTTTTTTCCCCATTCTGATGGCTGATGTGAACATTAACTGAAGCTCCTGACTCATATCTGCTTGATTTTATGCACTGCACTGCTGCCACACGATTGGCTGATTAGATAAACTCATGAATAAGTAGGTTTACAGGTCTTCCTAATAAAGTGCTCGGTGAATGTATGTATTATATGTATAAATTATGTATATTTTTTAAAATAAAATCTGAAAGAACAACTTTATCACTACCAAAACAAATATGTCAATACCAAAACAACCATAGCTTGTTCGTTAATGACAAAAAATGTTTCAGTATTGACTAATTTTGCCCTTATATTAAAATGTCAGCACAGTAGAATTCTAGACATTACTCATTTGAACAGAGGAAAGTCACGAAAAATGTAACATTTTGTGTTTTATTAGACTAACAACAAGTTCGGTAATGACACTTTTTAAAAACACATCCAGGTTTTCTGACTTCACAACACTATTATTTCAAAATGTTAAAATGCATCTACTCACCACATGGTCCAGGGAGAGGAAATTGCATAATTTGTCTTCCTGGTCACAAAGTTTGGGGTGTAGCCAAGTTTTGTTTCAATCCAGAGAGACTTTTTGTGTTTGTTTTGGTATTGACAAGACAACAATTTTTCATTCAAAATGAATATATATATATATATATATATTATTATTATTATTATTTAAAAAAAAGACTCATGTCAACTAAATTTCAGTAGGACTTGACAAGGTGCATTGTTTAAGTGTTTAAAAAAATAAAAATAATTTAGGTGTTTAATTTTTAATTGTATTTTTCGGGGTTAGATTGGAGGACATGTGCCACCCAATAGAAAAGAACATATAAACCACTATTTTTAAAGATTTGTAAAGTTATTACATAAATTATTTATATTGCCTCTGTTAAAACTCAACTTGACTTATAAATATGTGTCAGTTGCCTATATATGCCCTTAAAAAAATAAATAAATAAAAATAATATATATATATATATATATATATATATATATATATATATATATATATATATACACACACATATACATATACAGGGTTGGGGAGTAACGGAATACATGTAATGGGATTTCGTATTTAAAATACAAAATATAAGTAACTGTATTCCACTACAGTTACAATTTAAATCATTGGTAATTTGAATACAGTTACATTCAGAAAGTATTTTGATTACTGA
Organism: Myxocyprinus asiaticus; assembly: GCF_019703515.2. Lineage (NCBI taxonomy): Eukaryota > Metazoa > Chordata > Actinopteri > Cypriniformes > Catostomidae > Myxocyprinus > Myxocyprinus asiaticus. The sequence continues at coordinate 15,776,743 of NC_059371.1, read as the reverse complement.
AAAGATTACTTTGCATTTTATTGTCATGTGTTTCATTTAATATTTAGTCCTTTCAGATGGAAAACATTTATCTATATAAATGATGCGATCCAAAGTGCATTTGAACAGCAGTGAAACACTTTCTTATGATGTGTTACATTCATACGAGCAGACAGAGAAGTACGTTTGAAGTAAGTTTGGAGCAGAAGAAATAGAAATAAACCTTGTGTAAATTGTCAGCTTTATGCTAAGTTAAAATGCTATTTCTAGCCATTTTACATGCACATGTTAACAGGCACGATCATATTTTTTTATCAAGAAAATTCACATTGGATCATAATTTCTTTTTCTAGTAAGACCTTTGATATTAGGGTAAAAATCATATTCTTGATGATAATTTTTGTATTGTTTTCCTGTAAAAATATCTAAAATAATCCTTAAAACAAGATCAATTTGATTTATTTTGTTTTAGAAACAACACTGCATAAGATATTTAGGTTTTTCAGAGAATGTATTTTTAATGTGTATTTTGTCTTAATGTACTGGCAGAGTTTTTATAGTCAAAACAAGTGAAAAAGTCTACCAATGCTGAAGAAGTAATCCAAAGTATTTAGAATACGTTACTGACCTTGAGTAATCTAACGGAATACGTTACAAATGACATTTTACAGCATGTATTCTGTAATCTGTAGTGGAATACATTTCAAAAGTAACCCTCCCATCCCTGTATATATATGTGTGTGGGGGGGGGGGGGGGACAACATTTTGCATCACTCCTGTAGAATAACCCATATATATGTGTATATGTTTGTGTTCTTAAATGTAGGCTTCATTTTCTTGATGCAAAATGTCATTTCATTTTTTTTTATTTTATTTTTTTTTATTGATTTTGGGCTGAATATGACCAGGACATTTTCTTGACAGGTTTTGTGAGAATCCCCCATTTGAGCTTTATGTTCTGAAAAAACAATTGTAGTCATTCTTTTATTGTCTATTTGTTCAAAAATACTGACTTATCTCTCTGTGTTTTGTTTACTAAACATTTACATAGTTCTTTCTCTTCTTTCTCAGCTGGACATTGTGGAGTTTATTCCTTCTCTGCTGTATTTTGGCTACACAGCCCTCATGGTTTTGTCTTTCTGGCTGCTAACGGGGACGATTGGCTTCTACGCCGCATACGTGTTCATACGGAAAATTTACGCCGCAGTCAAAATCGATTGATATGCATCTCCTTTCGGTTTTTGATTTAGATTTTTTTTTGTTTTGTTTTGTGAAGCAAGCACTGATGTGTGTGTCAATTGCCAGCGTATGAGGTGCAACAGCGCCCCCATGGATTGGAGGTAAGAAGTGTTTTCTACACGGTAGTCAAAAACTTCCCTGTCTCTGCAGAGAGAAACATCATGAACTGTTAAATTTTTTAATGTCTGTATATCTTTTTGCACACAAACAACATGGGCCAAAGTGTGTCGAATGACTTATTTTCCTTTTTTGGGGTGGGGATGTTGGATTTTGGAGGCCGGGTTTCATGCTTTTGAAGACATTGAGGGTTAGTTGCATATGATATTATTTTACAAGTTAACTTTGTGTCCTCTTTTAATATAATGTTTAATTTGAACTCGTTCCCATGTCTTTGATTCAGAACTGAGTTTTTGAATGCTTGTTGTCTTGGGTTGTGTGTATATATGTGTGTGACAAGCCTGCTGGAAGTGTGGTCACTCTGTGGTCATTATATGTCGCATGGACTGAAATTATGGAATGTAAAGACATGACAAGGCAAGTACATTAAAAAAACAAGTACGTTTCCTTGTGTTTCCTTGTTCTCTGCTCAGTTCAAGTCCATTAGACCTTTGTTAAATTGTTCCTGAAAAGCTGAAGTATGTAATTCCTGTGACACTTTAAAAAGTTTTCTTTTTTGGGGGTGGGGGGGGGCTTTGGGTTGAGTAACAATGTTGGGACGTGTCTAAGTGGATCGCTCTAAACAAACTGATACATTTTCACAGCGCCACAGAGAGACACTGCTTACAGTTTTCAGGGAAATTAGAGATTGAATGACTTACTAATAGTTGCCTATTTGGATAGGAGAAAGTATTTTAACAGAAAAAGTAACACATCAGCTTTAATTCCGGGTTCAGCTCAATCGTCAGCATTTGTGGCATAATGTTGGGTACCACAAAAATTCATTTCGACTCGTAGCAAAAATCGAGGTTACAGTGAGGCACTTACAATGGAAGTGAATGGGGCCAATTTTTGGAGGGTTTAAACAGAAATGTGAAGCTTATAAATTTATAAAAGCATTTGCATTAAATCTTCTGTTAAAACTTTGTTGTTTAAATTGTTGTTTTTACAGTTGTTTTAGGGTTTGTTGACATTACATCATCATGGTAACAAAGTTGTAAATTTGGCTCTAACGTTACACAGAAAAGGTTAGTAGGTGAATTTATCACACTAAAATCATGTTTACACGCATATAATTTATGTCTTGTGGCTAAACTTTTGAAACAGTATTTTAATGTTCAAAATTGGCCCCCTTCAACTATAACCACGATTTTTGCTTTTTTAAAGAAAAGGAGGGATGAGTAAAAAACTTTTTTGTGGTAATCAGCATTATGCCACAAATGCTGTCAATTGAGCTCAACTTGTATTGAACCCAGAATATTCCTTCAAGTTCACATCTGCGATTTATAACACTAGGCATTTTTTTTTTTTATTATTATGTTTTTGTGGATGTCCATTTATGTCCACTCATGACATTGATGGTGATACTCCACCTTCTGTATCCTCAAAAAACAGGATGTGGAGCACAACATCTGTGCATTGTGCAGCAGGTTGCAGTGTATTTGGTGGGTGGTGGGTGATGGTCAGTAGAAGGTAGTAGCTTGCATCAATGTTAAGTTTTAGATTTGAGTTAATGTGGTTTCTACCATTAATTTATAGGTTTATTGAACATCTCCAAAGACAAATGTAAAGATCAACATCAATGCTGAAGGATTTGGCTCCAAATGGAAGCATTTTAAGGTCATTTTTTTTTTTTTTTTAAATCAGTTTTTTTCTGATGGTCCTTTTGTGGTCTTTTAAAGTGATGTACACTGACTCACAATGTTACACATCGCTTCTGACTGGAGTCTTTATGCATCTATAATGTCATGGGGTGGAACCAGGCATGTCAAGCACACCGTTGGTCTCATTATTTTAGATTCCTCATAAAAAAAAAACTTGCAGCATATTCAGATCTCATCTTTGGAGACTTTTGCCAGAAAGTGAGGTGGTTCTAAGGTGTAGTGGTTTAAATTATTATTATTTATTTTTTTTCAGTTACTGTATATACAATGACTGAACCAGTCTGTATTACTTGGCGCCTTCCTCATCTATCCTCCTTTTCGTCAAACTTCAACATCCCTTTGTATGTTTCTAATTCAAGGGGTTCTGAATTTCTGGATGACTGTATTGAGAAAAAAAAAACAAACAAAAAAAACAATGCAAGGACTACAGAATATATTTTGTACAAATGTTCTTCATTCTGCCTGTTGTGTGGGGGTTGGTGGGACTCTGTATGTTTATGGTGTAAATACAGTGCTTTATATGGATGCTTTTTAGGTTATTACATCTTTGTTTTAAGGCAAAAGCATGTTTTATTTGGTTACGAATCTTTCTTTTCCTCTCTCCTTTAAGAATGTCCATTTCTAATGTATAAAATAATAAAAGTGCCAATATGTTGAAGTTTCCTGCAGAGGTTTTTGGTGCACATACTCTAAAGTTTAGAGGGGATTTGATCACTGTATGTATTATGTATGACGTTCTTCTCCGATTTGTCAGATTTACAGGTTTTCTTATGGAGGAGAAGGAAGTTGGAGCCTTAGCTGTTCTTGGACTACAAGGCAAGACTGTAAAACCTCAAATTCCTCCAGATTTAAGTCAATTTTACATGAGAAATTATGGTGCGTTATGTATTGCCGGTTTGATATCTGTGGGAATTTTGGGCTTTAAACCACTATAAATTATAGGTTTGAATGTGGAGGTATAATTAAGACTGTCTCTTGCACTTTTTTTATTTTTTATTTCTTGGAATTGTGCGTTTCTTGTCGTTTCATTGACTGTGAGCACTGTGGTGTGGTTTCCTGTTCTGGCTGTGTGGTATGTGAATGGCAGTTTTCAGCCATAACCAGCCTGTTTTTTCCTCACACCCTCATCCACCACTGAAGGCGTCAGCCTCAGACAGGAAATCAAGTGCACAAAAAAATCAGACAACAGAAATATGAAACCGTGGGTTTGTCTTTTAATCATTTTAACATAACACATTACAAGTCAAATGGTACAATGTACTGTACAATAAGTAAATAGGTTTGTTGTAATGTCATCTCTTTGGATCAACCAATATACATATCTGTCAACTGTACAATGCAGCAATTGACTGCAGTTGAGCTGTGTAACAAAAAGCACACTGTTTGTCTCTGCTATGCATTTCTTTTGTACAATTCGTCCTCTCCTTGTTATCTAAAATAGTGTAAGGATGAATTGTCCATTTTTTGTTTTCACCTTTTTATTCCAGAAGTCATGGTAATAAGCAAGTACTAAAAATTTAATGACTATGTTTGCTAAACAAGTTACATAAAAAGCTTGGAATGCAAGACTTACATTAAGCTACAAAATATAAAACTAAAGTGGATTTTGTCCTCTGCAGACAGTACCCATTTTCTCACTATAAGCCGAATGAGTGTTTTATTTAATAGTTTTTCTTTTTTTAATTTTCTTAATCTAATTTCTTTCTTTTACCTTAAGTCGGTTACCTTTTATAATTTCCCTTAATATTTTTATTAACCAACTAGTATTTGGGGAATAAAGGACAAGTGCATCCCTATAGCAGGTACAGAAGGAGAAAAGATCATTTTAACTTGGTTAATTTGTCCTCACCTTGCGAAGTCTTTTTTTTATCAATAGGTTTAAAATACCCCACTGTCTTACCAGAAGAAAACCTGTACTACTGATAGTTACCACTGAAAACGAATAACAGATTCTGAGCTCCACTTATGCAGGCAGTTATTATGTAAAACTTCATTTAAACCAAAAGTGCTTGTTTTGGGGCAGAGACCTGGGGGCAATTTCTAGTACACCAGTTGAACCTGCCAGCTTGTTATTATTGTGTTGATTGTAAACACCTCAGTCATAGCTGGAACTGGAAAAGGTTTCCCTATTTTTCTTTTGTTTGTTGCAGTGATGGTGGTTTTCTGTCAAGTTTCAGACTCAGGAGAAATGAGAAATATTCTCAGCCACTTATATACTGTATATGAGCATAGTCTTCACTGTCTATTTTAGAATTAAAGGACTTCATTAAATGTGTGACAAGACAATGGGGAAAGGGCCAATGCAGTTAATTAGAGAAAAGCTATCAAAAAATACTGTTGCTCTTTTAGAAAAGGAGGAAAACAATAATTACATAAAGATGAATCAACTCTACACATCAAACTAATGGCACATACAAGATCAAATACAAAAGTTAAAAACATACAAGACTGAAAAATACTCTTTTTAAAGGTTTGAAAGTGCTAGAATTCAGATCAGCTCACAGAAAACCTGGGGAGGACAAACTCAGAAATTGCCAAAAGCTGTCTTTTATTCGCATCAAAAATGTATTCTCCTGTTTCTTTAAAATACATTAGGATTTTCTAGGAAAAATGAAATGCTTTGATAGCTTCTAAATGAGTTCAAGCCAAATGAAGTTTAATTCTTAAGAAATATTTAATCATAGACTGCTTAATACTTTTCAGTCTGTGCACTTTTGTAATGTCCAGTTTTAGGAGGAAAGTTCATTACACTTTAAATGTGAACTTTTCTTTTTACTATTATTATAATTAAATTATGATGATTATATTTGGACATGTGAAATAAGTGTGAAACATACAAATTGTTTAAAAAAGTCATGTATCAAAATTGATAGCAGGGGAAGATCTCAATTGAAATAAGTTTTTGGCTTACCTCTTGTCCTGTATCTCAGACTATTATTTCAAGAAATTGTTCTTACAGTATAAACAACATTATTTCAATTATTCTTTAGTTAGCGATTGTGCAAATAGAAGTTTCTTCTCCCCAGGTTTTTGCTTTTTTTAAAAAAAAAAAAAAAAAAAAAAGTAAAAAGAAAAAAGAAATGAGGTGATGCGTTGTGTTGTTTTGAGGTCCTGTTTCAACAAACAGAAAATAATATAATGAGAAAACGACTAGGCAATATCCCAATCAAATGTCCCATGCTTTGAATGTCAAAGACCAGGCTGGTGACTTCTTTGTTCTAGAAACTGTCTCTTTTCACACCCTTTTCATAAAATGTTCATTTGAATCAAAGCAGCTGAAGAACAGAGAGAAAATGGACAAAAAAATTAATGTGTACTACTGTGCATGTTTTCTGCTAAAAGATCATTTGCAGTTTGAAATGTTTTCAGAGTGGTCTACAGTTGCTGGCAACCATAGCACAAAAGCAGCATATTATTTAGTCTCTTCTTAGTTCTGTGTTGTGGCCTCATGTTTGTTTACAAAGGTTTTACCTTTCTATAGTCTTTCCAGCTTGTACGATATTCACATTTACTATCAAATCAGAGATAATTCGCTGAATGGATTTACTTAAAGGATGAGGTGGAGAGAGAGAGAGATGAGAAATCCATTTGTTTGTATCAGGTACTACTTTCACTGCTTTAAATGTTTCTATTACCTGTTAATTCCCCACAATTCATCATCACATGGCCATTTGTAATGAATGAACATTTGGTAGAACTTGTGCAGTCCATTTGCTGTAAAATGGCATCTTATAGGAGATTATAGGAAAAATAAAAACTCATATCTGTTATATTCTATTCTCTTGCTTTTGTGATGTTTTCTTAATATTACTGGTTAGTTCCCCCAAACATAAAAACTCAATCATTCACTCACCATCATGTCGTTACAATCCCATATGACACAAAAGAAGACGTTAGAATGTTTCAGACTGATAGCCTCAGTCACCATTCACTTTCATTCTATGAAAAAACAAAATCGTGAATGGTGACTGCTTACCATCTCCTTTTGTGTTTCACAGAGGAATGAAAGTCATACAGGTTTGGAACAACACAAGGATGAGGGAGAACTATCCCTTTATTAACACTACAGCTGAATGTACAGCAATTTGAATTGTGGTGTCAGCAAGGGCATAGATTTGGCTTGAACATTATGGGGGGTTGCAACGTGAAGCATTTACATGTTTCCATTGATCATGGTATAAATTCTGGGGGGTTGTACTTGCTTGTTTTGATTATTGGGGAGGTTACTTTCCCCCCATTCCCCCCTTGGAAACTATGCCCCTGGGTGTCAGCCATTTGACCAAGAAGAACGTGTCTTTGAGAGGGCCTTAGAAACTGTACCACCAAACACACCCATAGACAGCATCAGTCAGGTTTGTTCAAATACTGTAAACAAAGGGCACAAACTGAAACTTGGATCACATTATGGGCCTCTAGTACATGCTCTAAAGATTAAAGACTAGTCCATTCTACTGGATTATGCCACTATTAGCCTGTTTATTACATGTAGTTAAAAACCCACCTTATTAATCTCATTTGACGCACATTAAAAAGTGAAGGAAAAAAAAGCTAAAGGGAAAAGCTAATACTTCATCCATTTTTGATCAATATGATGCAAGATACATAATAATGTAAACCTGCTAGACATTTAAAAAAAAAATCCATCTGCATTTTTTAATACAACTATCTAAATTATAAAATTTACTGAAAAAGACGCATTTATAATATATATATATATATTTTTATGTGGTACTTCGTACACTGCAAAAAAAATATTCTTGCTTTTTTTGTTTTTTTGTTTTTCCATTCACATATATCAGGGTTATCATTACAATGTACGTCTCTCTCTCAAATAAACAACCGCCTAAATACAAAATATATATTTTTTCTTTTAAAATATATGTCATGATCTGGTGGGCAGGATCTGGAAGTTAGAAATTGTCGCCATGGAGACTTAAAGGGACAGTTCACCCAAAAATGAAAATGTTGTCATAGTTTACTCACCCTCATTTCATTCTAACCAAGTATTATTTTGATTTTCTTGAAACACAGAAGGAAGAAGCAGAATGTCTGAGACTATGTTTTCCATACATTGAAAGTGGATGGTGATTTATACTGCCAACCTCCAAAAGAGCACCATTAAAGTCTCATAAATGTAGTCTATATGACGTGTCTGCTATATTACAAGTCTTCTGAAACCATACAATAGCTTTGTGTGAGGAACAGAGTGAAATTTTATGCTGGTATTCACTATAACTCTACCATAGCTCTAAAAGGTAATTTGTGGTCATGTTGATTTCACATCAGGCTTGGTCACATGACATGACTGGCAAAACATGTCCAAAAGCTACATTTTTCAAGCTGCAGGCCAGAGACCTCCAAATGAGTGTTGAATCTCCAAAAGGGGGTGTGGTTACTCCAAATGGGGGTTGCGACAACTCAAAAAGGGGGTATCACTTTCACTCACGGTTAGGGAAGGTTAGGGAAAGGGTTAGGTAAGGGGCTCCCTATTTCTTTAATGGTGGCTTGGAGCTCCCGCCCCCTTTTGGAGCAATGCCTGCAGCAATACCCTTCTCAAATTTTTTTAATGCAAAAGTGCACATGAGATTTTAAGCACTGGTGGAGATATTCGTCATACAAACCCATCTATGGCTTCAGAAGACTTGGAAGTCTTTTGGTCTTCCTTTATGGACTAATTTTATAATACTTTTATATTGCTTTTTTTTGTCCTTGCCAGTATAAATCACCAATCACTTTTGTCGCATGATAAACACAAGCTTGGACATTCGGCCTAACATCTCCCAATATGGGTTCGGAACAAAATAGGGGTAAGCAAATGATGACAAAATGTTCATTTTGTGTAAATTATTCCTTTAAAATTAGTGCTGGAAGGAGGGAAACCATCTTGAAAGTCTCAGATGGCTGTGGAGTATTCAAAGGTACTTGGAGATTATTTGAACTTTGTGTGTGTGTCTAATGGCAGTCTCTTTTCAGAAACCATAAAGGTAGAGTGGGGAAAGGGAGGGGATTTCAGTGGGTCACCATGGTAACCCAAAGAGGTCAAGTGCCTTCGGCTGTAAACAAAGTGCTTTTTTTGAGAAAAAATGTAAACCTGTAAGATTTTAACGTATATATATTTTTTTGCTTTAGTTCTGTCAGTGGTCACATTGTACCAAATGATCAAACTGTGCAGTTTTTTGCCATCTTCGCCTCTCGAATTTCAGTCCCTGTGTTTCACTCTCGTATAAGCTTAGTTCTTTCTGACGTGAATTAATCTGTACTAAAACAAATTAAAATATATAAGAGCTGGAAGAATACTTATTTTTTTAAGATAATATTTTCATCTAATGAGGTACACTGTATTATGTTTGAAATGGCTTTTGAGGTTGTTCAAATATTCAGTCAATAATATTACCTGTGATAATAATGACTCTTGTATTTTTACTCAGATTTAAGCTTTTGTGCCAATTTTACACCAATTTTACTCCTTCATTCCTTCACTAATTCTTCCACTCCTGGCCATGAAGACGGTTTTAGTTTAAGGGCAAACAACTATTACCTGACTTTACACTTAGTAGAATAGAGACAATATAGCAAGTCAAGTCTCACATTTGGAAACAAAAAAATTAATTCTTAGATCACTTCAAACTAGTCTTTCAGACAGAATATATTTTCTACATTAATCTTTTCCTTTTTCTACAAGTATTATTACTTTATAAAGTATGCAGTACCATGCCTTAAGGCCTACTGATGCTGCTATCTAACTAAAAAAATCGTGGGAGAGGTTCAAAAGGGTATTAAAATCATAGCTAAGCCTAAATAAAAGTTTCATGATATTTCCTATGCTTGTTTTCCTCCAGGCTCATTAAAAAGCACTTGTGCGCTTTTGTTAAGGCTTCTATGTGTATAAGTGTTTTAACTCCCCACCCCTAGGGGGAGCTCTAAAGCTCCTCTGCCCTGAGCCCCTGTGTTGGGCTAGGTTGGGGTGGGGACCTCATTGAAAGGCCTGGTGAAAGCGAGGCAGAGTGGTCGTACTGAGGCTGGAGCTGAACACTGGTGGGAGTGGGTGCAGAGGCCCGAGACCGAGGCCCCCACTGGAGCCTGGCTGCTCCTGAGGTTGAGGTTGCAAAGAGGTAAGAGGCACCACAGCTGTGGTAGTGGCAGCGAGTGGTTCGGCAGCATGTGAAGATGCTGACGATGATGAGGAAGTAGAAGAGACAGTGGAGGAGGTGGAGTAACCCATCACCAGTCCTCCTGAACTCATGGGGGTGCTGTAGGGTGGCAGATTGAGTGGAAGAAAGCCCAGCAGATGAGAGAAGTCCATGTTAGCAGCACAAAATGACTCAGCAATGAAAGCAGGGCTCTTGGACATGAGGAGGTCCCCACAAAGGTCATCCGACAATCCTGGCGGAGGTTCCAAACCCTCCTTATTGGGTGAAGTTGCTGAATGGGGGTCGACTGAGGGCAGTGGTGGAACTGGGAGCCCACTCTGTAAATCCATCAGGAAACTCTCCATCTCCACCTTAAGAGGCTTCTCCAGCAGGTATGAGGTAGATCCTAGCTGATACTTGGGCGGTGGTTGCGGATGCTGCTGTTGCTGGTTCGGCAAGGAAGGCTGCTGCTGGTGATGGTGTGGAGGTGGGGAGTGGTGGTGATGGTGAGGGTGGTGATGATGATGATGTGGGTGATGGTGGTGCAGTGATGATGGAGTTTCCATGTGGCAGCCCATCCCAATTGCAGTGGACAAAGACCCAGGAACTAGCGAGTGATGGTGGCCCACACTCGGACTGGACATGGCCTGGAGATGATGAGGGTTGTACATGCCCATGGGGAAAGGGGTAGCACCGGGGAAAGTCTTTGCCATCATCGAGTCCTTGGTAGGTCCCATGCTACACATCATAGGGCTTATTTCTTCTTTTACAGCACAAGTTGAACCAGACCCAAGTAAACCCAACATATCCGGAGGTTCCGTCTTGACCTTTAGCAGCTCCTGCGAGTGGCTCTTCTTGACATGCCGTGTCAGATGGTCCTTCCGCCCAAAACGCTGGGCACAGTACTGGCACAGGAAGTCTTTGCGGCCCGTGTGCACCACCATGTGTCTGCGAACATCCTTTCGAGTGTAAAAGCGTCGATCACAGTGGTCACAGGGGTGTTTCTTTTCCTTGGCACCACCAGAAGACTTGCCTGAGTGGCTCTTGAGGTGTTCTAGGAGTGCAGGCGTGCTTTCGTAGCTTTGCAAGCACACCTTACAGGTCAAATCGCCAGCTGTGGCTGAGTGAATGGCCATGTGGCGCTTGTAGCCCAGCTTCGTGTTATAGTGTTTGCCACACTCCTCGCACTTAAAGGCCTCTTTGTTGGGGTCGTGAGTCTGCAGGTGGTTTTTCAGGTGATCTTTGCGGTGAAACATCTTCTCACAAAATGAGCACTGGTGAGTCTTCTGTGGAGAGTGTGTGGCCATATGCCTACAAAGGAGAAAAAGACAGTCTTTAACCAAAGACTGCTGCAAATAAGCACATTTCTATTAAAATACTGTATTCACTGTGTTCTTGTCAGCAGCGCCAGCGTAGCCAGAAACAAGGAGAAAAGTTTGCATCAAGACAGACGTGATGTTCGCATATTATCTAATGGGAACATTTACTGAACGAATAATTGAAATCTAAATGAATGCATACACTCAATCAATAAGTCGAGTGTTGTTGAAGGAATAGCTCACCCAAAAATGAAAGTCCTGTCATAATCAACTAACTCTCATATCTTTTCAAACCTGTATGACTTCCCGGTATGATATCCAGGTCTGTCTATTTAATACAATGGTTTAAAAAGGGACCCTAGAATTATCATTAAAGTAGTCCATACAGCTCGTGCATCATACTCCAAGTTTCCTGAAGATATTTTGGTAGGAAACGTGAGTCATTGTTCACTGAAAATCTTGACATTTGTTGTGCATTCATGAGTGCATGAGAGAAGTTAGTTTATGGTGGCACGCGTTCAACTAAGAGCTTGCATTGTTTTTAGCACTACGCTACTTAAAATCACTAAATGACTAAAATAACTTTAGCACTGGACTCAAGTGTGTAGATTTGGCTTGGGGGGGGCTTTGCAGCATGAAGCATCTACATTAGGTTGGTATAAATATTGGGTGGGGGGGGGTTGTACTTGCTTGTTTTGATTATTGGGGGGGGTTACCTCCCCCCCATCCCCCCTGGAAACTACGCCCCTGACTGGACTACCTTTATAATATTTTGGGTCATTTTTAAACTTTAAAGTGAGTCACTATCCATTCCCATTGTTTTGAATTGACGGACCAAGAAATTCATTAAAACAACTCCTTTTGCGTTCTGCAAAAGAAAGAAATTAATTCAGGTTTGGAACAACATGAGGGTGAGTAAATTATGACAGAATTTTAATTTTGGGTAAACCATTCTTTTAAATCTTGGTCAAAATCATAGCACTGACATACCTAAAGAGCTTATATTTGGAGCTAAAAGCCTTGGGGCAGTGGGGCTGGGAACAGTGAAAAGATTTCTCTCCTGCGTGACAGAACGAGTGGAGCCGGAGCTTATCTTGCGAACTGAAGAGGGCACCGCACACCAAACACTCGTTCCCACTGCCTCTCCCTTCCCTCTCCCTCTCTCTCTCGTTCTCGATCTCTCTTTCCGTCCTCCCTGCAGCGGGACCTCCAAGCAATTTGGTGGCGGCTCTTCGTTCCTCGTCCTCCAGCGTCAGTGTGTCAATGTGGTGAGGGGCATCGGCGGCAGCTGCTGCCATGGCAGCCCTAGGGTGCCGTTGCCATTGAAACTCTGCCGTGGCTACCCTGCCTTCCAGGCTCTGGTTCAATCTTGCGGGCGGCGTGTAAGGTAATGGGTATGCTCTTAAATCGTCTGCTATCTGTACATATAAATGTGAACAACATGTATTACAACAAGGTAAATTGAATGCTCTGTTAGTAGTAGATGTAATTGTGATATGCATGTCATTAATATTTGTTGTTTTTTCTTGTCTTACACATAGGGAAACAGCGAAACACGGTGCTTACCCTTTTGTATGTGCTGAAAACTTGTCTCCCAAAAGAAAAGTGCTTTTTTCTGTCTTTCCCTTTTAAATACACGTTCTCATCCAGTCCCACCTGCCATAACTGGGGCAGAGTAGGTGGCAATAGTGCTCAACATCATCTTCAGCCTTGCGTAAAAGAGAAAGAAGATATATATTAGTGATGTTTGTCTTTAAAAATTTTACATTAATTACATTTATATACACTGGCGGCCAAAAGTTTGGAATAATGTACAGATTTTGCTGTTTTGGAAGGAAATTTGTACTTTAATTCACCAAAGTGGCATTCAACTGATCACAAAGTATAGTCAGCACATTAATGATGTAAAAACAGCACCATCACTATTTGAAAAAAGTCATTTTTGATCAAATCTAGACAGGCCCCATTTCCAGCAGCCATCACTCCAACACCTTATCCTTGAGTAATCATGCTAAATTGCTTATTTGATACTAGAATATCACTTGCCATTATATCAAACACAGTTGAAAGCTATTTGGTTGGTTAAATGAAGCTTAACATTGTCTTTGTGTTTGTTTTTGAGTTGCCACAGTATGCAATAGACTGGCATGTCTTAAGGTCAATATTAGGTCAAAAATGGCAAAAAAGAAACAGCTTTCTCTTGAAACTTGTCAGTCAATAATTATTTTGAGGAATGAAGGCTATACAATGGTTGAAATTGCCAAAAAAACAAAACAAACAAAAAAAAAAAACAAAGATTTCATACAAATGTGTACACTACCGTCTTCAAAAGGACAACTGTCTCTAACAAGGACAGAATGAGATGTGGAAGGCCAGATGTACAACTAAACAAGAAGATAGGTACATCAGAATCTCTAGTTTGAGAAATAGACACCTCACATGTCCTCAGCTGACAGCTTCATTGAATTCTACCTGTTCAACACCAGTTTCATGTACAACAGTAAAGAGACGACTCAGGGGTGCAGGCATTATGGGAAGAACTGCAAAGAAAAAGCCACTTTTGAAACAGAAAAACAAAAAGAAAATGTTAGAGTGGGCAAAGAAACAGACATTGGACAACAGATAATTGGAAAAGAGTGTTATGGATCTTAACCCCATTGAGCTTTTGTGGGATCAGCTAGACTGTAGGGTGCATGAGAAGTGCGATCAGTTGAAAGCCACTCAAGTACTTTTGTTGAATAAAAGTACCAATTTCTTTCCATAAGTGCAAAATCTGTACATTATTCCAAACTTTTGGCCACCAGTGTATATATATATTTAGAAGATTAAATCAAATTGAAAGCAGGATCTGAAATTCACCAGGGCTCAGGGCAAAAATGCATCTGATGGTGACAAAAATGCCCCAGATATTTCAAATATGGGTGGGAAAAAAAGCCCCCTTAGTGAATCCTGCTGTTTCATCTGTTATACACTGTGTTCATTTTTTATGTATTTCATTACCTAGCAGAGTGTTTACTGAGCTTTGTTTATGTGCATGCATTATTTATAGATACTTTTGGATTTGATGTTGATTTTATCCAACAACCATTTTTAACAACCATAATTGTTTAGATTGAGAATTCATTTTATTCCAGTGAAGTATTTGACTTAGGGTGTTTTCACACCTAGTTCATCTGAGCACTCCAATCGCAATTAGAGCGGTATAACGTGTATATGTGAACAACCCAAGTGGTCTCAGACCCCACTAAAAGGACCCAAAAGTGAACCGGTTCGTTTGTGGGTCCTTTTGTTGTTCGATTGATTTGTGCAATGTAAAAGCGAAGAGGTACCAGTCCGCTTTGCATTTTATGACATAAGTACCTCATGGCTTGCCATACATAGCTGCATTACATAGTTCATATTCCAGTCACAATTTACTGTCCACATATGGGAATTTTAAGCGAATATAGATACACCACGTTTTTGTGTCTCATGTTCGATTCTTGTTGTATTATTTGAGCACTTAAAATGAACAGACAGGCCGCATTCAGAGCAGAGCAGTGTTAGGATGAACCGCTTTAAAGTGCTCTGATGGGCGTACCATCTACGGACCAAACTCCCAAGAAAATGCAAGTGAGGATTTTTATAGTTTCACTTTAATTTTATTTGAGCAATGGCAAATGTAACATACACACAATGTACAGTGCATCCGGAAAATATTCACAGCGCTTCACTTTTTCCACATTTTGTTATGTTACAGCCTTATTCCAAAATGGGTTAAATTAATTATTTTCCTCAAT
Organism: Myxocyprinus asiaticus; assembly: GCF_019703515.2. Classification (NCBI taxonomy): domain Eukaryota; kingdom Metazoa; phylum Chordata; class Actinopteri; order Cypriniformes; family Catostomidae; genus Myxocyprinus; species Myxocyprinus asiaticus. The sequence goes on along the minus strand of NC_059371.1, from coordinate 15,761,477 downwards.
TCTACAAACAATACCCCATAATGACAATGTGAAAGTTTGTTTGAAATCTTTGCAAATTTATTAAAAAAAAAATAAAAATAAAAAAATCACATGTACATAAGTATTCACAGCCTTTGCTCAATACTTTGTTGAAGCAGCTTTGGCACCAATTACAGCCTCAAGTCTTTTTGAGTATGATGCTACAAGCTTGGCACACCTATTTTTGGGCAGTTTCTCCCATTCTTCTTTGCAGGACCTCTCAAGCTCCATCAGGTTGGATGGGGAGCGTCGGTGCACAGCCATTTTCAGATCTCTCCAGAGATGTACAGTCGGGTTCAAGTCTGGGCTCTGGCTGGGCCACTCAAGGACATTCACAGAGTTGTCCCGGAGCCACTCCTTTGTTATCTTGGCTGTGTGCTTAGGGTCGTTGTCCTGTTGGAAGATGAACCTTCGTCTCAGTCTGAGGTCCAGAGCGCTCTGGAGGAGGTTTTCATCAAGGATGTCTCTGTACATTGCTGCATTCAACTTTCCCTCGATCCGAACTAGTCTCCCAGTTCCTGCTGCTGAAAAACATCCCCACAGCATGATGCTGCCACCACCATGCTTCACTGTAGGGATGGTATTGGCCAGGTGATGAGCGGTGCCTGGTTTCCTCCAGACATGACGCTTGCCATTCAGGCCAAAGAGTTCAATCTTTGTTTCTCATGGTCTGAGAGTCCTTCAGGTGCCTTTTGGCAAACTCCAGGCAGGCTGTCATGTGCCTTTTACTGAGGAGTGGCTTCCGTCTGGCCACTCTACCATACAGGCCATATAGGTGGAGTGCTGCAGAGATGGTTGTTCTTCTGGAAGGTTCTCCTCTCTCCACAGAGAAATGCTGGAGCTCTTTCAGAGTGACCATCGGGTTCTTGGTCACCTCCCTAACTAAGGCCCTTCTCCCCCGATCACTCAGTTTGGCCAGGCGGCCAGGTCTAGGAAGAGTCCTGGTGGTTCCAAACTTCTTCCACTTATGGATGATGGAGGCCACTGTGCTCATTGGGACCTTCAATGCTGCAGAAATTTTTCCGTACCCTTCCCCAGATCTGTGCCTCGATACAATCCTGTCTCGGAGGTCTACAGACAATTCCTTGGACTTCATGGCTTGGTTTGTGCTCTGACATGCACTGTTAACTGTGGGACCTTATATAGACAGGTGTGTGCCTTTCCAAATCATGTCCAATCAACTGAATTTACCACAGGTGGACTCCCATCAAGTTGTAGAAACATCTCAAGGATGATCAGTGGAAACAGGATGCACCTGAGCTCAATTTTGAGTGTCATGGCAAAGGCTGTGAATACTTTTGTACATGTGATTTTTTTCGTTTTTAATTCTTAATAAATTTGCAAAGATTTCAAACAAACTTCTTTCACATTGTCATTATGGGGTATTGTTTGTAGAATTTTGAGGAAAATAATGAATTTAATCCATTTTGGAATAAGGCTGTAACATAACAAAATGTGGAAAAAGTGAAGCACTGTGAATACTTTCCGGATGCACTGTAAATGACATGCAGGAGGAGATCCCTGCTTGCTCCATTACTCAAGATGATAGATAAAGAAACATATTTTCAAATGCACATAGAATTACAAATGTTTTCCTTCATGTGAAACAGGGGCTTGTAGGTTTTATCGGAGAGCCTTAACATAATGTGAGAGAGTGAAGAATTTATACATTAAGAAGAAATAATGTATACATTATTACTATTGCATAATGTAATATAATAATATTATTTATTAAAAATTATTGTCAGCCAGATTTCATAATCGTGACAGCCCTAGCTGCAATGGAGCTGTGGTGTGAACAACAAGGGGTCTGAGACCACATTAATGTGAAGAGGACCAAAAAAGAAACTGGGTCCTCTTAAGTTCACTTACACTGTGAACACCAAAAGCACTGAGGTCATTTGCGGCTGGTTCCCTTTCTGGTTCACTTCAACCGAACTGGGTTTGGTTCACTTAAAACTTACTATATGTGAAGCCACCCTTAAAGGGATGCCCTCATAAATGGAAAATATGCTCCTGAAAATCAATTCCAGGGGGCAACTATTGCCTGTTCATAAAAAAGGTTAATTTTTATCACTCATTCAAAGCATTGGCACTCATATTTTTGCTAGAGTGGACAATGAAGCAGAGTTTTTTGCATCAACATTTAGGTAAAACGTACAACTGCATGTGGGCATCCATTGTAACATGTTTACTTTGCCACTACGCTAGCTAGAGGGCAGTAATGTACAAAACTGTTAATAATAGTGTGGCAGTTTACAATTCACATGGAAAGAGCCTCTTTTGGTAAATTGAGTACATTTCTAGCTTGTTAAGTAGTCTTGTTATTCCAATTTCTTTGCTCACCTTGTTTTGCTTATCAATGTAATCAAGGAATACAAAGTGAGCTTTATGTGTCCCTGCATGTTCTGTCATGCATGTGTGTACACATACTCCAGATTTATGAAACAGTATAAGGCTAATGTAATCCAAAAGCAAACACAGACACAAAGCTGCCTCTAGGGATGGCAAATGATAAGCCCTTAAATAGCACTACCAGTTACCCCGAGGCAAAGTATCACATGATATTACCTATGGTAAAAGATGACATGAGTCAATATATTTTTTAAATCATGGTTTACATCTCTATTGTCTTTATTGGCATTATCTTTATTGGTACACACAGGAAATGGCACGCCTATAAACCATGTCATGATCTTGAGTAATACATAGTTATTTGGAAGACACTTTTCATTTAATAATTGCAGGGATTGCAACATCAGTTAACAACTGAAATTATTCACCTTCACCAGGTATTGCCTTTACTTACACAAACAGGACATTTTTGTCAGGGATGAATATGGCCTCACTGAACTGTTTATTCAGTTTCAGCCTTTTCACCATTTTTAATTTAGGGACAGTAAAGAGATGACAGAAAATGATAAAGAGGGTAAATTAATTTACAGGGTAAATCTTGCACAAAAAAAAAAAAAAATTATTTGCATTTGTTTTTTTTTTATCATTTAATGTACATTTAAATCACTATCTTTTGCCTTATAACACTCTGACATAATGAAAAAAAAAGTTAACATTGCTTCGATGGGGTTTCAAATACATTTGCTGAGGGAGTGACAGTAAATTTGGCATCTTTCTCTCTTATAACTCATAATCCATCACTCTCTATTTTGTTTCCTTTTGTGGAAAGTCATGGAAACATAATAGCTGATTTTTTTTTTCTTTTGATGTTGGAGCAAATGGGAATGCAAAACATTATATTTGCAGTTTATTTCTGCGTTCCAAACCCAGAAATGTGAAAAGGGTCCATTGGTAAATTACTTTGCTTGAGCAACAGTATGGAGTAGACTATTAACATACTCCTCTAACATCCCTTTTAATACATTACTATAATTTTAGACAGAGCATTATTATTTAGTATTAGCATGGAGTATTGTCCCCTGATGTCCTTTTCCTGACTGTTTTCACAATCTCTCATCTACATAACATAACCTCATGTGAATTCACCTTAATGCTATAGTTCAAAATCCATCCATCCCCTGCTGACTACACAGTTGCTAATGTGTCAACAACAAAGTCACATGAGCCTAAAATAAGTCAACTTTAACATACAAACACATACACACAGGTTGCCCCCCTGTTATACAATGGACTTCATTACCACACTATTGATGACTGACAACTTATTTTCTAATATTGTTATTAGTCATATAATATTATATGACTACTGTGCAAATTATCATACTCTTAATATATTATCAGTACAGTAAGAAACATGAGTGGGTATTATTTTGAGTGTGCACAATCACATGACCTGAAGGACGCATAGGTCCAGATATGTTTGTAAAAGGGATAGTTCAACCAAAAATGAAAATTCTGTCATCATTTACTCACCCTCATGTTGTTCCAAACATCTAGGCTGTTATTTTTTTTCTGTGGAACACAAAAGTTAAATTTTTTTGAAGAATGTTCACAAAGTCCTTTCAAAGCACAAGTCTAGCTGGCATTTGCATCCATAATTAACAAATGGCACTAAATTTTGCCTTTCAGTATTGTTGATGCTGCATTTTTTAACCAACACACAAATGCAAGCTACATGCAAACTTCAGCCAGACTGATCTCACAGTGAAATCAGAAACAATAGGTTGACTTTTCTTTAGCTAAAATCGGTCTGTGCTCACCGAAATTTGAAACACTGCCCCCATTGGCCAAAGCGGTCCCAGAAACAACATGCCCACTTCCCATGTAATCATGTTGCTTCAGCAGAGTGGAAGATTATCAGTGAAAAACAACTAAAAGTTTGGTCTGTTCCTTACACAAAGCTATTGTATGGTTTTAAACTAGAAAAAAAAAGACATGAAATATAGTGCAAGATTGATATACACTACTTTATGATACTTTTATTGTATTTTTTGTCCTTTTTGGAGCTTTACAGACTATCTGAACTGTTGATGTTTAAAAACCTGTCAGCTGTGTGAAGATTTTTTAAAAATAGCTACTTGTGTGTCCTACAGAAAAAAATCGCAGCATAAGGGTTTTGGATCAACATAACGACAGAACTTTCTTTTTTTTTTTTGGTTGATCTATTTTCTAAGGAAAATAAGAGTACATGTGTGTCCAGGTAAAAAGTACCATTGTGTGTGCTTGTATTCTGTGAGGTATTCTCTGTGTGCACGAACATACATTAAAGCAGTATGATTATTCATGTGTATGTAAATAAAAGGAAGTGACAGCTGTGTGGCGCTGCTGCAGTCGTCACACAGCAGGGAGGGTGCAGGGGGGTGACACTACTCCATTCAGTTGCTCCAAGGAGCTCTGCTCCATTGTGATGCTGCTCCACCACAAACATTCCACATGCACACATACATCCCATCCGCAATGCCTGCGACCAGCGCATTAAACATGCTAGATCCACACAAATGCTCCAAAAGCAATTCTATTCTTATAAAAGAAAAATCCCAGCTTCTCCTAGACAGCAATGATATTACAGGGAAAACAAGTCTCCTGCTTCTTAGATTTTTCTCCCGAGAAAAAACAAACCCAAAAAACAACAATCTCACGTGTGTCTTACATGAGTTTCAGAAGAGATCTCAACAATGTCACAAACTGTACTCAGATTTTCCAAGGCGCCAAAGAATGCAATAAAAATTCAGAGATTTAAAAATGATTTTGTTTCTCCAAAGAAATTTTGGGATAAGAGGAGAAGGTTTGAGTATTACTGCTTGTTATCCTCAGTTACCATTCACTGCATTTGTTTTTTTCTGTGATGAAAGTAAATGATGACTGAGGCTAAAGTTCTGCCAGACATCTTATTTTGTGTTCAACAGAAAAGAGTAAGTCATATGGGTTTGGAACAACATGAGGGTAAGTAATGATGACAGAATTTACATTTTGTGTGATCTATCTATCCCTTTAAATAAAACATAAATGAGACCTTCTTTAAGTCACCTAGGCTATGAAAGAACAATGTCTGAGAAATAACATTTTCCTCTGGCTACTTTCCTTCCAATTCAGACTCCATATTTAATCAATTCATTCCAAACAACAACATCATCCAAAAGTTACCCATTAAAATGTGACCGCAATATTTCACTAGCTAGTATAAATTTGCAACATTTTAGCTTTAATTTCACATCAGTGTATCCAGGCGATTTGAAAAGGCTTTGAGTATTTCATTAGAGTTTGACAGGTCGGTTAGTGGGGTTGGGCGGTTTCTGTCCATCCTCTGAGAAGGCCACACAAACTGTGCTCAGTGAATGCTGCCACAGAGGGGGGAACTGGCCATGCATATTGCCTGTGTGAGTGCGTCTGAGGTTTTGTTTTGAGATTAAAGGGTTTTCACATTCCTCTGGCCTGGGGGTCAGAGGTAACTGTGTACACCATGCTGCCTCCTGTGTGCAGGTTTAACCCCTTCTGTGCAATGGCAGAACGTAAGGGAACAGCTAATTCAAGGTCACAGACACAGTAAAATAAAGGCAGTGTGCCAGATTCTGATCAATTACAGTGCTCAGAAACACTGTAACTGGGGGTCTTGTGCCTGTGATTTTCAAATATTTAGTTATATTTCTTCCTCATTCATTGTGAAAATCATGCAAATTAGTGATTTTAAGAAATTTTAAGTAAATTACACGCATTAATGTACAAATAAACAACTTATAAAAAGTGTTAAACAACTTACAGGTTATTTTTAATGCACCAAATCTAAATGTTAATGTCAAAACTGTTCATTTTAACTCTATACTTTCATAAGAAATCATCTTGTCAGTTGAAATCAAGGCATTTAAAAAAATTAAACTGTATTGATAAGCATCATTCTATAATCCATTACAAATCAAAACATTAGCATGAATCAAATCTGGCATCACGTGGCACTGTTCAGTCTATATGCACGGTGCACAGTATAGCATATATAGCACATTTATATATATATATCTGAAGGCGTATGCTTAAATATTTGAAATTAGTTTTGTGGACAAAAATATAATTGTGCCACCATATTAATTTATTTCATTACAAAACTAAAAATGAATTAAATGATTATTATTGTTATTAAAAAATTTTTATGGATGACTTGGGCCGAATACTAAAGAAAAGCAGACAATAAGTGCCCAACATAGATGGGAACTCCTTCAATACTGTTTAAAAAGCATCCCAGGGTGATACCTCAAGAAGTTGTTTGAGAAAATGTCAAGAGTACATGTCTGCAAATTCTAGGCAAAGGGTGACTACTTTGAAGATTTTTAAAATATAACACAGTTTTGGTTTATTTTGGATTTTGTTAAGTCAAAACATAATTCCCATAGTTCCATTTATGTTATTCCATAGTTTTGATGAATTTACTATTATTCTAAAATGTGAAGAAAAAAAATTATAATAAAGAATGAGTAAGTGACCCCACACTTTTGAATGGCAGTGTGTGTGTATATATATATATATATAAGATGTTTACACTAAGAAAGATGTCAATTTGTTTTGACAATTTTATCTTTACTGTTTAATTTAAAGCTATAGAGCTTACAGTATGTAGTGTTGTAAGATTACAGACATTGTATTCAAATACGCAGGAACTGAGTTTTTAATTAAAACAAGAAAATACTGTTATTAATGTGTAATATACTCTTTATTACTTGAATAATCTTTTAACTAGTTGCAGAAAGAATGAATTGCAGAGCCTTAAATTAATTGTTTGTTTTTGAAGTTGCACACAAAAAGGATCTCAGCTGAAATTAGGACTGCCTACTCATGTCATAAAGTGCAGGTTAAAAATACAAATATTTACAAAAAAAAAAAAAAAAATCCATCCAACTAGAGAGCCCATCAAAAGGTCAGAGAGTGCATTTATGGTTAACTTACACCAGGAGGGAGGGACTTACAAACAAGAAAGATGATTTGATATGCACACTTGAACTAACTTTACCTTTCCAGGGGTCATAAAAGTGCAAAATAAACCACTTCAATCACATAATAAACCTTAAAATCTAATACTAAGCACTGGAAACATGTGAGTGTAACAGGTGTTCTTAGACCAAATTTAACCACTTTACTTCCCAACTCCTCTGGACCTAACCATAACTTTACTCTAGTTAAGGGCGCACCATTTGCACCAGCAGGCTAATTAGCAAATAAATCACATTTAATGCACACAGATTTAAGGAACATTTGAGAGAAAGTATTATATTTACACAGCAGATGCACTGACCAGCTATTTTAACGCAGGCTTTGGTATAAAGATTGTCTTAACATGTCTTGAGTCTGTGTGGGTTTTATTAACCGAAAGGAAAACGACTCATAACGTGTTCCGGAAAAAAAGAAGTTGGGTTACCAAAAATAGCCCCTGAGTTCACCACACTAAGCTAAAGTGACAACAGTCATGCTCGAGAGAAGGAGAGACGATAGAAAGTGAGAGAGAGAGAAGAGTGAGATTACGAGAGTGTGGTAGTTAAGCAAAGCAACAGATGGCATGGAGAGTGAAGGACAGCAAAGAATTTTAGAGAGGAAGGAAAGAGGAAGGAGGAGAGAGTGAGGGAAGAAAAAAAGAAAGAGAGAGAGGAGCTCCTGGTCAGTGATAGTCACACAGACTCCAGAGGGGAGGATGGCCAGTTATGCTTTACTGACCACATTGACAAGGGATGACAGGCAGTGGAAGGGGGGAGAAACTGCAACATGAGATCCCATAAATGAGAGCTGCAGGGATAGAGTGTGTATGCATGTGTGTGTGTTATCTGCACATTCAGGAGCTTAAACACAAACAAATGCAACTTTTAAACTTATGGCCGCTGTAAAAGGACAATGCTGCATCTAAGCTGATAATCGTTTTTACCAATATTCCCTTTTAGGTTATCAGTTCTTTAAAGGGTTAGCTCAGCAAAAAATGAAAATGATGTTGTTAATCACTTACCCTCATCCAGCAAAGTGGATAGCCACAGCCTGCTGGCCGATTAATGTTGTGGTAGATGAAGGTTTAAGAGATATAGGACTCTATTTTCATGACTGCCTTAGGTGCAGCACAATGTGCAGTAACTGTGCGCAAAATCTTATCTAATTATCTTTAGAGCGCTAATTCTAAGTGCAATTTTTGTGCCAGCGCAAAGCACAAGTGGCCGCGGGTGGAAATGTTTGCGCTATCTATTAGTGTATGCACGCAAACTGTGTGTGTATTGTATGTTAATGAATGGGGTGTAGTGGTTTATCGTGGCGCGATACACCGTGGTTCCAAAATGTGACGATGCGCATCATAGACATGGGACGTTTTTTTATTATTATTTTTCCATCTGTTCTATCCAATACATGTGGCATCCTAAGCCTACGTAACGCGGGCGTACAAATGGAAATCGCTTCATTGCACACAAGGAGCTCTAAAATACAATTGCACATTAGCAGCCACAGGTGTTGTACGCTGAGCTCAGCTGAAACTCAGAAAGTGGAAACCAGCATTGGGAGAGAGACACGCCTTTTCAGTGCGAGTGATCGAATGTCCGTTTGAAGCGTGAGAGTGGTCTGCCTGCGCAAGAGAAAATTAAAGTTTACAGAGATTTAATGATAGTGCCATATTAATCTACAATATACAGTATAATGCTGAATATTATGTATAGTAATGCTATGGGGGAGTATAATCCTAATGTCAAATGTCATGTCTGATTTGATTTCATCAGTAAATTAATATTATTTAACTGGATAAGCATGCACGTCCATTAAATTTTTTTTTAATACTTAGATATAATCAGATACAATATTATTAAAAAAAAAAATGCTACTTTAATTAAAAATATCTTAAATGTATGTAATCAGTGACAGTGTGTAAACTGCAAATGTACAGTATCTAACATAATTTTGTATTTTCAGCAAGCACAATTATTAATATTTCCATTTGGTGTCACCATTGCCCTGTTCTGGACTGAATTTTAGTCTCTAAAGGATCATTTAGCCCTTTTCAGAACAGTAATTTTAGCAAAGGAAGCAAAATGTTTTGCATATGTTTTAACAGTAATAATAATAATAATAATAATAAAAACTTTCAATCTTAACTTTTCTTGATTCAGGCTTAGTTTAAAGAATCATGAACTAAACCGAACCGTGAGTTCAGTATTGTGAACTGAACCGAATTGTGAGATTAGTGAATCGTTACACCCCTATAAATGATGCAAAGTGCAGTTTACTATTTTCCTGAGAAATAGGTCATTGTGCTAAGACGTTTGAGAAGCAGGACTGTTTTCAGAGCAGTCTAAACTCAGTTCCTGATTATAAAGTTCATGTCCAACCTCTATTATTATATGTTTATATTTACAACTGTACTTTTGATTTTATTTGTATTGGTATTTTTTCCATCTGTTGTCGCAGAGTGATTTTTAAGTCTCTGTGAAAGAGGCTAGTGGAAGAAGCTGGAGAGAGTAAAATGTTTGGATGTTACAGGAGGTGGTTGTACAGGATTATTTGACCACTTGGTTATTTTGAATATATTTTCATTTTGTTTGAAGTGTAATTTGAATTTAGTAATATTTCTGGTTTAATTATTATTATTATTATTTGTTTTTGTTTCACAAAAGGCAGATACAATCACTGTTAATACTAGCCATGATTTGTGTGTCACTTGATCAATATGATCAATATGATTAATAATACTTTCATTTTCTATCATTTTTCCATGCATATAAAAGGAGCATGTCACTGTCATAGAATGCCTGACAATGCCTGACATTTAACAAGGATGCAGTTAATGCACAAAAGAATGTAAATCTATATTTCTATACTTCTAATTCATTGCATACAGTCCACCTCTGAATTAAATTGCACTTGACCCAGCCCATCAACGTTTTGTGGGCACAATTTCACCAAACCCACTAGCGTCTAGACTTCACCAAAATCACAAAACTTCATGGCCATGCCCATTGACTTTGCATGTATGAATTATCATATATCGCTGCGCTTAGCGCTCTTAAAATAGGGCCCATAATGTGCATTGCAATGAAAACGCAACCTAGGAGGAATAGCTCTTTCAATCAGCCAACCTCCCATTTATTCTTTGGGAAACGTTTACTATTTACACGTTACTTGGATTGGCGCTATTTTAGTACATTTCTATCTTTTTACTGTGGAAGGCTTTGTTTGGAAAATATTAAAGGGATCTTTTTTCACACCAAAAGTGATTGTAGTGCTGAGAAGACATTAATTTAACCACTGGAGATGTATCTATGACGTTTATGCTGACTGTCAGTGATTTTTGAAGCTTCAAAAGAGAAATCTCCATTCACTTGCGGACATTCTAGGACATACTGAGCTAAGATATTTTTCTATTTTTCTTCAAATGTGTTCTGGTGAAGAGCGAAAGTCATATACACCTGAGAAATCACGAGGGTGAGTAAATAATGAGAGAATTTTCATTTTTGGGTGAACATTATTTAATAAACTTTATTGTTACACATTACTGTTTTCTTTACAGAAGTAACTAAATGCATTTTGACAGGAAAAGAAGCATATGCACAGTAAAATTTCAGCACTTTTATACTAACTATGAAAAATCATGCGATTAATTGCTTTTTAATGTTTCTATCAACTCACAGCACTAGTAAGAATACATATAAATACTCATGAGATCACACTGCCCAATACCGGGTTTACCGATAAAGCCTATGACGAGGAGGAGGGCGTGGCCAGCTGATCAGCGGGAGAGCGAGATAAAGGGGAGCCGGAGGCGCCAGTTAGAGAGAGAGAGAGAGACGCACGCACCCGGCCACGCCCTCCTCCTCATCACAAAGCCATACTGATGAATGTTAATAAACCCATTTGGTGGGTCTCTTAAGAATAGTATGCAAAAACGGAATTACATCAGTGTGTGTTCAACAGGAAACAACTGCGTTCACATCTTCATACCATTAATGTGAGATGTATAACAGAAATGCTTGTTTTTAGCATTTTAGCTAAATTATAGTTAATATGAATTGTTATCAATAATAGATAAAATAATAATTATTGTTATTGTTATTAAATATTCAAAATGTTAATGTTTCTGTTGTTGTAGTCTAATGACTATTTCGTTTTTGTATCAAATAGCAATAAAAAATTTTTTAAATAAGCTATTTCAGACCTGTAACTACAAATAAACACCAGCCTATTTTCAGCCTATTCTCTTAGCTGTTCAAAACACTGTCTTTACCCCACCCACTCGGGTCCTGTGGCATTCGCTGTGACTGACAGGTTTCACTTCCTCAAACAGTGTCCGTTTGGACTGTATAGAGAGCACAGTGGGGTCGCAAAGAGCGGAAAGACACCCCCCTCCCCCTTCACCCATCAGCACTACCACTACCACACTCCCCCTCACTGACACAGAGGCAAAGCCCTGCCAAACCCTCAAATCCCTGACAGTTACACAGCACTGGCCCTGGCTACAAACACGGGATGTGGCCACAATCTGCACCATCCCCACCTCCCTCCACATTAAACACATCCACCAGCCTGGGAGAAAAAACACAGGGAAACACAGCTAAACTTAGCCTGCTGTGGTTGACCGTTACAGCAGGGCTGCTCACCTCATCTCCCCTGTGTTTCATTATTACAACAGAGTTAATTGATACATGCACTTAACTTTTTACAGTCACACAGGGAAAATGTCAAGTGGACAAACATTTACATAAGTAAACATAAATACAATTAAATTATTTGTGTTTTATGAATTTTGTGCCAAGAAAGACACTCAAAAGGACAGAAAAGCAACATAAAATCACCATACTTCACTATATTCCAAATTGTCCGAAGCCATAACGCAGTTTTGTGTGAGAAACAGTCTGAAATTTACAGACTGATCTCACTGTGAATTCAGAAACAGTAGGATGACATTTCTTAAACTAAACTTGGTCTGTGCATACTGGAATCAAAGCACTGCCCCCAGTGGCTGAAGCGAGAAGGGTTTTTGAATATATGGGCTAGATGTCGACCGATTGCGGATTTTGCAGATGCCGATGGTGGTGGAAAAGGCTGATAACGATTAATCAGCTTTTTAAAATCGGATTATAGAATGTTAATTTTTTTTTATCTCATTACATTTTTATAGCCTATATATCCACCAGATGAAGGACATCTGGACCAATTTCAATAGCAGAGCTTCAGTGATATACACTTGCTAAGTGAACAGGTGTTCCACGTTACATCTGAAGCTATGTCGAGTATTTTTTGCAAGACTTATTGACCAATAAAGCTGTATCTTTCTTTCTTTCTTTCTTTCTTTCTTTCTGATGGATAAACAAGCTCTTAATATACATGTAACATAAAGACATCTGGCCGACACACGGTCCCCACTTAAAAACATCTAAGTGAAGAAGGGGAGGAAATAGACTAATTAGAAAATTAACAGGCTCCACAAACAAATACCAATTAAAGAGGCTTCCCTCCCTGATCTAACTTGTGGCCACACAATGACAGAGGAAACAGGCAATGTTTAGTAGTCTGATACTGGCTATCAGAAGCTACAAGCTCTATATAACAGTGTGTGCAGTTAAAGACACTAGTGTCAGATGGCTTTTTTTGATTTCCTCAGGGATTTCCCTTCTATCAAATCTGGAAACATAATTTTAAGACAATTTGAAATTGTGAGGCTTTTTTGGTTCCCATGTAAATTAACAGGTTTAAGAACTGATTTGTGGTCAAGGAGACAGTAAGTGGTGGAGACAGGTAAGAGCTCTGTTCAGATTGTAAAGGACACTTCATCATCTGTCTGTGTTTTTATTGTCTGTGTGATAGATATTCCAATGTACATGGGGTGGATTTATGTTGTTGTGACTATGAATGGTGTGTGTTTTTGTGTGTGTGTGTGTGTGTGTGTGTGTGTGAGAGAGGTGAGTCAGGGGAAACCCCTTCTGGCAGGGAGTCCTGGTGGTGACACAGAGCACAGGCATTCTGCCAAACAGTACAGTGCCAACTCTCTCTCTTTCTCTCTCACGCTCTCTCTCTCTCTCTCTCTCTCTTACTCTCGCTCCTTATTCCCTACCGCATCCTCCTTTCCCTCAGCCATTTCTCTCTGTCAAACTGACATTTTACATCTCTGTTTTACTTCTCAAACACTCTTTTATTCTTTCATGCTCTCATTTGTTCATTGTTCTTATTCATGTTCTCCCTGAAATGACTCAAATTGAAACAGTTATAGACATAAACTATGTATTATGTACCCTGCAGTGTGGCATGCTATACTTCAACTAAAACTATTTTAAACACTATTTTCTTTATTTAACATCATTCCTCCACTATTATTATACTGTACATGCAGATTGTATTACCACATTATGTGAGCACAGAAGTGGAATTTTATCCTTTTGATATATTCCGGGTTCAATACAAGTTAAGCTCAATCAACAGCATTTTGTGGCATAATGTTGAATGAAATTTAATAATGTTTCAAATGCAAAAATTGAAGTTACATTAAGGCACTTTCAATGGAAGTCAATGAGGCCAATTTTTGGAGGGTTTAAAGGCAGAAATGTGAAGCTAACAATTTTATAAAAGCACTTACATTAATTCTTCTGTTAAAAATTGTATATTTTTTGAGCTGTAAATTTGTTTAAACGGTCATTTTAGGGTTTTAGGGTTTACAGCATTGTGTCATCATGGCATCAAGTTGTAAAATTGAATACAACTTTACACAGAAAAGTGATTGAGTAAGTGATTTTATCACACTAAAATCAGGTAACGGATATATATTTTTTACATCTTGTGGCAATACTTTTGAAAAAGTGAGTATTTTAACTTTTAAGGATTGGCCCCATTCACTTCCACTGTAAGTACCTGACTGTAACCCATATGTTTGATTTTTTAAAGAAAAGGAGGGACGAGTTGAAATTAATTTTTGTGTTATTCGACATTATGACACAAATGCTGTCGATTGAGCTTAACTTGCATTGAACCTGAAATACTCATTTATGTGAACTGCAAAAAAAAAAAAAATTTTTTAATTAAAACTTAAAAGAAATAGTAATCTGTTAACCTAATGCTATGTTAACCATCACCTAAAATAAACACTTTCCCATACTACCAATCTAACATTTAGACACACCTTCTCATTCTTAATTATTACAATTTTCCATGTTTAAGAATAATAGTAAATTCACCAAAACTGTAAAACAACACAAACAGAAGTATATACATTATATAGTGACCAAAAGGTTTCTTTAAAGTAGCCATCCTTAGTATTATATTAGTATTATATTTGTCTATTTGCCTTGTCTATTTGTTATTATTTTTGTCTAAAGTTTTATGTTGATGTTCACTGGCTATGTGGAGAACCATTTATCCTCTACAAAAGGCAATTTGGAAGTAGATTTTAACACAAACTTTCTTAGCACTGCAAGACAGTTAGACATTGTGGTGATGGGGGCATGGTCGAGCATTCGTCCGGAGAGAGAGAAAGCGGTAAGGGTGCACACACCTGAGCATTATAATGTCTAACACCTGTTTCTGAATGCAGTAAGCACTGGGGAGAGTGATAAAAGGAGGAACCACGCCAGAGGTGAGGAGAGAGAGAGACATGCTACAAGTGCCAAAGTTCTCTATTTATGTTGAAGCTGAAAAGCTATTTTTGGAGTGATACATTATTAAAGTCCAACCTTTTGAGTTGAAGCCTCACATTTCCCGTTTCCTCTTTTCACCCCATAACGAACCCCGTTACAGACATACTCATGAAACTGGTTTATTTAAGTCTAAATACTCTAAAAAACAAATGAGTATGAATCATCTGAATCATAATATGAGCAATTTAAATACCCTGATGCCTAAACTGTTGCATTGCGTAATCCTTTAATCATAAACCTGCATAAATGTTAAATCACCTCTTAAATATACTTTTCACTTTTATGAGTTAAAAGCTTATAATAAAACTTAATACTCTCTCATAAAAACTTCTGAACCTCAATTTAGAAATCTCTAATCTTGTGGCATTAAAAAAAAAAAGTGAAGATTTCAATGACAAAAACTGTTCACACTAATATTTCATCAAAAGGGGTTTGCCATTCAAAAACACACTCGCCCCACTCTCTCTGTCTGTTCAGATGTGGTCAGCAACAAACAATCTCAAAGTCAAGCTTTGTCAGCGCCACTTAAAACAACAGGCATTGTCTCATCTGACCTTTTGTTTACAGATTTCTGTGACACTTCCCAATAGAACCCACTCTCTCAACGTTTCCTTCAATCAAACTTCATTCAAAGTTTGCCTATTTTTTGTTTACTACAGGAGAGAGCCCACCTCTCCCTCCTTTGCCATCTGTATTTAGAAGGATGTGCTGTAAAGGAGAGGAGGAGGGGAGAGCGAAAGTTGTAAAAATAACATTCCTGCATAAACAGGCTCTGAAAATGGTCGCCGGGCAGAACACATTCCTCACATTTCTTAAGAAACCTGATCAGTTTCTGCATCTCCGGACACTCCGTCAGTAAAATGACAGCAGCACGTTGCAGGGGTGGATAAAATGTCGGTGTTTGCGTTAGTGTAGGACAAAGAAATAGACAAATATATTTTCTCATTCTGAATCCAGACACTGAAAAAGCACATGTCTTAAGAGGCATACGCTTAAGAGAGAGCTTATGGTGCTTTCACACTAGAGCTTTTGGTACAAACTAAAGGCTGTGTGACATAAGAATTTGGTTAGTTTGCTTGGTGTGAAAGCGGTTTTCCGAAATCCACTTGAAAAGATGATCTGGGGTTTATATAGACTTAGGAACGGTTTGCAATTTGTGTGAAAGCATACCGCCTATTGAGATGTAATTTGCATCTTTGCATGCTCCTAGTTACACTTATTCCCTGCAAAAAATCATAATCGTCTTAATTATTGTTTTTGTCTTGTTTTCTACAGAAAAATATCTTGGACATATCTTTAAAAAACATCCTTAAAACAAGATACATTTACTAAGCAAAACTGTGAAAGATAATGACTAAGACTTTTTTCAGATAATAAAATTACATTTATTTTTACGCCATTGGCAAACTTCTTTTGTCCTGTGTTAAGCATACATCTAAAAAAATTCAGTGAGGATTGAGCTTTAAAAATTATTTTTTAAAAAAGCCTTAAAGGAATATTCCAAGTTCAATACAAGTTAAGCTCAATCAACAGCATTTATGGCATAATGTTGATTACCACAAAAAATACTTTTTTTATTTCTTTAAAAAAAGCAAAAATCAATGTGACAGTGAGACACTTAAAATGGAAGTGAATGTGGTCAATTTTTGGAGGGTTTAAAGTCAGAAACTTGAAGTTTATAATTTTATAAAAGCACTTAAATTATGTTTTCTGTTAAAACAAGTATATATATTTTTTTTATTTGTAAAGTTGTTTAAATTGTAATTTTATTAAAAACAAAAAACTCGCACACTCACTGCTCCAACAATTTTAATCCAAAACCATATCGTTAACGTTTCGACTCGTGTATTGAGTCTTCTTCAGAACAATACAAGAAACTTTGCTATGTCAATTTAAAGCCAAACATCTCATGGTTCCCGCAGGTGCTAGCTATTTGGTGTTAATAACTCCACCCATTCAAATCTCCCAGGGTGGATGTAGACAACACAGAGACTTGTATAAACATGGTTAAAATAAACGTCTTAAACAAATTAATACATCATAGTCCGCACCAGTATATACTGTGCATATATATATACACTATATTGCCAAAAGTATTCGCTCATCTGCCTTTAGACGCATATGAACTTAAGTGACATCCCATTCTTAATCCATAGGGTTTAATATGACGTCGGCCCACCCTTTGCAGCTATAACAGCTTCAACTCTTCTGGGAAGGCTTTCCACAAGGTTTAGGAGTGTGTTTATGGGAATTTTTGACCATTCTTCCAGAAGCGCATTTGTGAGGTCAGACACTGATGTTGGATGAGAAGGCCTGGCTCGCAGTCTTCGCTCTAATTCATCCCAAAGGTGCTCTATCGGGTTGAGGTCAGGACTCTGTGCAGGCCAGTCAAGTTCTTCCACACCAAACTCGCTCATCCATGTCTTTATGGACCTTGCTTTGTGCACTGGTGTGCAGTCATGTTGGAACAGGAAGGGGCCATCCCCAAACTGTTCCCACAAAGTTGGGAGCATGGAATTGTCCAAAATCTCTTGGTATGCTGAAGCATTCAGAGTTCCTTTCACTGGAACTAAGGGGCCAAGCCCAGCTCCTGAAAAACAACCCCACACCATAATTCCCCCTCCACCAAACTTCACAGTTGGCACAATGCAGTCAGACAAGTACCGTTCTCCTGGCAACCGCCAAACCCAGACTCATCCATCAGATTGCCAGATGGAGAAGCGTGATTCGTCACTCCAGAGAACGCGTCTCCACTGCTCTAGAGTCCAGTGGCGGTGTGCTTTACACCACTGCATCCGACATTTTGCATTGCACTTGGTGATGTATGGCTTGGATGCAGCTGCTTGGCCATGGAAACCCATTCCATGAAGCTCTCTACGCACTGTTCTTGAGCTAACCTGAAGGCCACAACTTTGGAGGTCTGTAGCGATTGACTCTGCAGAAAGTTGGCGACCTCTGCGCACTATGCGCCTCAGCATCCGCTGACCCTGCTCTGTCATTTTACGTGGCCTACCACTTCGTGGTTGAGTTGCTGTCATTCCCAATTGCTTCCACTTTGTTATAATACCACTGACAGTTGACTGTGGAATATTTAGTAGCGAGGAAATTTCACGACTGGACTTGTTGCACAGGTGGCATCCTATCACAGTACCACGCTGGAATTCACTGAGCTCCTGAGAGCGGCCCATTCTTTCACAAATGTTTGTAGAAGCAGTCTGCATGCCTAGGTGCTTCATTTTATACACCTGTGGCCATGGAAGTGATTGGAACACCTGAATTCAATTATTTGGATGGGTGAGCGAATACTTTTGGCAATATAGTGTATATATACATACATCCACATATACATACACATGCATATATATACATATACATCCACACATATATGCATACGTATACAAACATACATATAACTGGGTCTCCATTTTATATACACATATACATCCCTCTACACATATATCCAGAGCTCTAATATAGATTTCCTAATCCATTCATCAAAGATACACCACTATAAAACATTATTTCACACAGACTCATCAAATCCCCAAATCTAAAGAAAAGATCTGATGTTAAAATCCTCATTTAGACCATTTGTCTGTAAAAAATACATCCAAAAAGTTTCCCTATGGAGCAGTAGGTTTTCTATGTCAACCTCATTTCCTTGGGATACTGACTCGCTCGGCTACACCAGACTAGAAACTGGGTGTTTCAATCTCTGAAAGTGCATCGCCACCGGGCTGTTAACATTACCAGTGTGTATATTACTATGCTGTTCTCCTAGGTTTACCTACATCTCCCAAACCGCATGGACATTTAAAATAATAAATGACATTATTCACATTACAATTAATCACACCCTTGATGCACATTTTTTTACCTGTACTAGGATGATTAAAACATTGACAATTATGTGTAAAATTGCATTGAGCACAAGACCCACACTTATAATTACCCTCCGGTATATTATCTAAGAATGTACCAATGTTCCGAGGCAGAATATCTGCACTGACTAACATGTCTCTTAGATTACATTGTCTTTTAAAAACCAGTCTCTGTGGTTCCTTAAAAATATTCTTAATATATGGGTAAGTGTCAATAACATGCCAATGTTCACTAATTATATTCTTGAAAACGCTACCTAATGGAGAATATCGTCATGGTTACTTGCATAACCTCTGTTCCCTGATGGAGGGAACGAGACGTTGTGTCGATGTAGTGACACTAGGGGTCACTCTTGGGAGCCCGAGACACCTCTGGTCTTTGATAAAAGGCCAATGAAAATTGGCGCGTGGTATTTGCATGCCACTCCCCCGGACATACGGGTATAAAAGGAGCTGGTATGCAACCACTCATTCAGGTTTTATGCTGAGGAGCCGAGACAAGGTCCGGCCATTTCAGCGGGTAGTTCAGCATTGTGGCAGGAGGGACACAATGTCTCGTTCCCTCCATCAGGGTACGGAGGTTACGCAGGTAACCATGACATTTCCTATCTGTCACTCACTCGACGTTGTGTCGATGTAGTGACACTAGTGGTCCCTATACAAAATTCCACAACTGGCAGATGGGGGAGGAGTTACTGAAAACATGGAGACTGGGGCAGAGGGGCTCTGCCCAAGGAAGATGCAGTTTGCCAACAGGGAAACGAATTACCGGAAGATGTACATCGCATGGGGTTTTACCTTACAGGGAACCGCCACATGTGGAGCACCTACCCCAGAACAGGGCTCTTCGAAAACTCGACTGCCACAGGGCTTGGAGGAAATCAACCAGGGAGCATAGTTTGTGAACACTTCTGGAAATTAATGGCACATGTCTTCAGCTGAAAAGAGGTGGAAGGCGCTATGTGCAAGAGATACACCCGGCCGGCTATCCCGGGCTTATCCGCTTGTATTGCGTGCCACTACCTGGGACGAAACCGGTTCCATCCAGAGGTTGTAGAACCTTGCAAAGGTGTTGGGTGTTGCCCAGCCCGCTGCTCTGCAAATGTCTGTTAGAGAGGCATCCCTGGCTAGGTCCCAGGAGGCCGCTACACCCCTGGTAGAATGGGCTCATAGCCCTACCGGGGGCGGCATGTCCTGGACGTGATATGCCATAGCTATGGTGTCAATGAGCCAGTGGGCGATCCTCTGCTTGGAGACAGCGCTTCCTTTCTGCTGTGCACCAAAGCAGACAAAGAGCTGCTCAGAGATTCTAAAGCTCTGCATGCGATCCAAATAGATGCGTAAAGTGCACACCGGACACAGCAACGATAGGGCTGGGTCTGCCTCCTCCTGGGGCAGTGCTCACAGGTTCACCACCTGATCCCTAAAAGGGGTCGTGGGAACCTTGGGCACATAGCCCGGTCAGGGTCTCAGGATCACGTGAGAGTAGCCCGGACCGAACTCCAGGCACGTTTCGCTGACAGAGAATGCTTGCAGGTCTCCTACCCTCTTGATGGAAGTGAGTGCAGTCAGGAGGGCAGTCTTCAAGGAGAGTGCCTTAAGCTCAGCTGACTGCAAAGGCTCAAAGGGGGCTCTCTGTAGACACTGAAGAACTACAGAGAGGTCCCATGAGGGAACGAGGTGCGGTCTGGTGGGATTCAGCCTCCTGGCACCTCTCAGGAACCTGATGATCAGGTCGTGCTTCCCTAAGGACTTACCGTCAACTGCGTCGTGGTGTGCTGCTATGGCGGCAACGTACACCTTCAAGGTGGAAGGGGACAGCCTCCCTTCCAACCGCCTGGTGAACTGAATCGCGTAGCCGAGTCAGACGGTCCGGACCAGCCATCGCGACGGATTGGAAAGCGCAAGCCACGCATCCAAGTTCCGCGCAAGGGGGACCAAGGGGACAACGTCATCGGACATACCGGACGAGCTCACGGCAGGGCGGAGCTCGAGATGCCACACCATGTCGTGGCTGTGCTGAGCCTAGGGACATTGAATCACTTACCTGGCTCCTTGTGACCACACCCGGAACAGCCTGGGATGGGAGGAAGAGGCCTGTCCTCGTTACCCATGGAGACTGCCACATCGGGGGCAGCTGTGTGCCACAGCTGGGTGCTCAGGGGCGGGAAGACCACCGCTGGAGCGCCAATCCTGCAAGGAAAAACCCGTGGACGGTAGTAGTGACGACCGTGCACACTGGGTATGTGACCCAGGGAAGAAGGAAACCACTCTTTTGCTGAACTGTTGGGAACCGCAGCCACTTGGGCATGAGGCAAAATCAAACAAAAAGGCAACAAAAGATTGTCCGGGGGATGGAGTGGTCATCTTACCAACTCCAGGTGAGTGGGTTTCTTCGTCCTTGGGTCGTCTGTCTCAGGGGTGCTTTGACAGTCTCCGTGGGTTCTTAGCGGCCGACTGTGAGACAGGTGGCGTCTGCTTCCTGTGGTGGGCTCCATGCTGGGGCCAGGCCGAAGGGGCGGGCTGCAGCGGAGCCGGTGCAGTCACCGTAGGGGTACACCCTTGTCAACGAGCAGACGGGGTGCGGGATCTTGAGCCGCGCTGGGGCAGGATATGCCGGATAGCCTCCGTCTGCTGCTTCACCGCCAAGAACTGCTGGGCAAAGTCCTCGACGGTGTCACCGAATAGGCCAGCCTGGGAAATGGGGGCAGCAAGGAACCGTGTCTTGTCAGCCTCACCCATCTCGACCAGGTTGAGCCAAAGGTGGTGCTCCTGGACTACTAATGTGGCCATCGTCCGCCCAAGAGACCGCGCCGTGACCTTCATCGCTCAGAGAGTGAGTCGCCAAGCGCAGTTCCTGCATCAAATCTGGGGCGGAACTACCCTTGTGCAGTTCTTTCAATGCCTTGGTTTGGTGGACCTGCAGGAGAGCCATGGCGTGCAGGGCAGAGGCGGCTTGTCCAGCAGCGCTGCAGGCTTTAGCCATCAGGGACGACGTGAACCTACAGGGCTTGGACGGGAGCTTAGGGTGTCCACGCCAGGTGGCGGTGCTCTGCAGGCATAGGTGCACCGCGAGCGCCTTATCCACCAAGGGAATCGCCGTATAGCCCCTGGCTGTGAGGGTGGGGGAACTGAGGAATCAGGGCTGGGCAGTAAAAGGTGCCCCCCACGATTTCGTCAGCTCCTCGTGCACTTCCGGGAAGAGAGGCACTGGAGCGGGGCACGGCTGCTTTGAGCTGCGCCGCGAGCCCAGGAACCAATCATCGAGCCGCGAGGGTTCAGGGGAGAGCGGACCTCTAACCCGACGCTCGCGACTGCCCAGGAAAGCATGTCCGTCATTTCTGCATCAGCCTGTGACTGGGCAATCGTCCCCGAGGGAGGGAGCCCAGCTGAGGCTTCTGCGTCCGACTGGACAAGCCCGCTCTCCGATGCTGCGCTTGAGAGCTCATCATCTTCGCGGGCTCCGAACAAGAGGCCAGACTCGCCGTGAGACGAGCCGGCGGACTCGTCCAGAAGCCCGACTGGGGCAGACGAGTGTGCTGAGCCGTCCTTACGAAAGCAAGCCGCGACCACAACGTTGCCATGGTCATGTTCTCGCAGTGAGAACGTGAACCATCCACGAACGCTGCCTCCGTGTGGGTCACGCCGAGACACGAAAGACAGCGATCATGACCATCCGAAGTTGAGATATAACGACCACAACCAGGAATAACACACAATCGGAAAGGCATCTTTAAAAAGACGCGTCTGTAAAAAGACGTTCCGTGTGTGCCGCTCTTTTAGAAAAATATACTCTTTCTTCTGCCAAAGCGCCCAGGGGCATTCTCTGCAGTGCACCAGTGCAGAGGAGGGAGAAGCCACTGAAATGCGCCGTCACATCCAGCAGAGGTGATTGAACAGTAGTAATTCAGCTCAGTGAGCATGACCGTTCGGCTCCGAAGAGAAAATCTGAATGAGTGGTTGCATACCAGCTCCTTTTATACCTGTATGTCCGGGAGAGTGGCATGCAAATACCACTCGCCAATTTTCATTGGCCTTTTATCAAAGACCAGAGGTGTCTCGGGCTCTCAAGAGTGACCCCTAGTGTCACTACATCGACACAACGTCGAGTGAGTGACAGATAGGGAACCAGTGATACAAGACACCGGGGAAGAGAGTCTTTTAATCCGAGTTAACCTATCATCAATTTGTATATTTTCCGCCCTATCTTTGCTTGTTTAATCCAATCCTCACTATATCCCCTCTCTCTCTAAACCTTTGAAACAAAGTATCAGCCTGTTGATCATATCTTTCTTTTGTTTTACATATCCTATGGATTCTATGAAACTGACTAAAAGGTAAGCTTTTCTTTTGAGGTGTAGGACTGAAACTATCCGCTCTTAATAGCGAATTATGGCCTGTAGGTTTACGATATAAATTGGTAACCAGCTTACCATCTTCTTTGATGATCAAAATGTCCAAAAAATTAATTTGTTCATTATTAAATACCAAAGTACTTCAAAAGCTCACTGCTGTCTTTCAGATAATTGTAAAAATCAATCAATTGCTGTTCACTACCAGTCCATAAAATAAAACAATTATCAATATATCTACACCACACTTTAATATATTGTAAAAAATGATTTTTCTCGGAATAAATCACCTGTTCCTCAGATAAGCCAACATATAAACTGGCAAAATTCGGAGCCATAGTTGAGCCCATGGCTGTCCTGGATATTTGAAGAAAATATTCCTTGCAGTACATAAAGTAACTGTATTTTAAAACTATCTTTGCCAATGACCGCAAACATTGTACACTAGGTAAGGCTTCCCGTCTTTGACGTTGAAGAAAATGTACTAATGCCTCTACACCCCCTTTCAGTGGATATTAGTATATAAGCTTTCTATATCTAAAGTGTCAAGTATATAAGCTGTCTCTATAAATTCCAAGGAGTCAAGTAATAGAAGCATATCACCAGTGTCATGTGTTTAAGAGGGCAATTTTTTTTAAGAAAAAGTCTACAAATTTAGAAATATTAATATTAATTACAACCTTGTGTTCACACATTTGCCCTAAGTAAGATATGCCTATCTAATTAACATTCTTTTGTCTGTATTCTACCCATTAAAACTATTTTATACACCCATCTTTGTGGCAGTAACAGTGTCATAATTCACAATAACAGTGTAATCAGTGCGTATTATGGCCGCATATAGTGTGTTGGCACATTAGCGCCATGAATTCAGAAAGTAAACGACAAATTATGCATGTTCTACTGCATATGTATTACTTAAAATTATTGAGTTGTTAAAAAAAGTATCTTTAATAGATAAATTCTACTGATAGAATGAGGCATGAAGTCATTGATAACACATTATAATGTCATATTAGTTGATGTTTTACATGTAGTCTTCAAGTCTTCTTTAAAAATGTACATCCTCATATTTAAATGTACCTCTAAACGGCATCCTCTGCAGCGTGGTCGATGTCTGAATATTCACAAGCTGTATGTCGTTGCTCAGCTTTTTCGAACTTCTTTTTGGCTCTGTGTGAAGAACAAAGAAAAAAATGTCTTTAGCCACTCTAAAGATCAGACGTTTTCTTTACGGGGAGTTACAAGGAAAATCTAGAGAGGAAATTCCCCCTAGCCCAGGCCCAGGTATACTTTGTTTTTGCCTGTTCCGGATCGGCTCGCGACTGATCGACCGCGTTACCCTTGTGAGTATACTCTTCTGACCACGAGTGAATACTAACGCATTTGGTCAAAACTCAATTTCACACATTTTGTCTCTAATCTGGAGTCCAAGTCCAGGATCAAGTTAGTTGATTGTAAGTCT
Source organism: Myxocyprinus asiaticus (assembly GCF_019703515.2). NCBI lineage: Eukaryota > Metazoa > Chordata > Actinopteri > Cypriniformes > Catostomidae > Myxocyprinus > Myxocyprinus asiaticus. The sequence goes on along the minus strand of NC_059371.1, from coordinate 15,736,717 downwards.
AAGTCAAGTCTCAAGTAATTTCATTTGTGACTTAAATAAATAGTTCACCCAAAGATGATAATACTCACCTTTATGCCGTCTCAAATTCCAATGACTTTCTTCTTTCTTTCATCCAGCACTTTCAAGCTCCAGACATAAAGGCAGCACAAAAGTAATCCAAACAATTTTAGTAGCTTAATCCATGTCTTCTGAAGCTATATGATTGGTTTTGGATGTGGAGACATCTGCAGTCTCCTTGCCGCGATAATGATTTGAAGCTCAATTACACTTCCTCGTGATTGAAGCATACGCAGAGCGCTGTACATGCACTCTGTCCAACTACACGTGTTGTGCATGCTCTGTGCATGCGCCAAGCATGAGGAAGTGTAATCAATCTTCAATCATAATACATAGAGAAAAAGGAGATACATTTTGGTCTGTTCTCACCCAAAACTGACCGTTTCTGTTCAGGACATGGATTAAACCCCTCAAGTTAAATGGATTGCTTGGATGGATGCCTTAATGTCCTTTTTGGAGTTTGAAAGTTTTGGATCCCATTGACTTGCATTGTATAGACAAAAACACATCATATCTCCATTAAAATATATTTGTTTGTGTTCCGCCAAAGAAAGAAAGTCATACGAGTTTGAAACATAAGGGTGAGTAAATGATGAGAGAATTATAATTTTTGGATGAACTACTCCTTTAAGTGCATCTCGACTTCGAGTCTCAGACTTCAGTTTCCATCTCTGCTTACTACAGAAGAACAAGCATGAATTGTGATGCAATGGAGACTTCTGGAGCCCTTCCATAAGGAGTCTCCTGCACTGCCACCAGCTTCTCTGATGACAGATAGAGATCGGCTATGCATTACACCCCCCACCCCCCCACTCTCTGCTCGCACATGCACATAAAGACGTGTGTATTGATGTAGGTAACAAAAACTCTGGTACACGAGTTTGCCGTACTGATGTGCAATGAAAATCCCGCATGAGGATAAAGAGAAAGAAAAAAGCCTGTAGAAAAAGAGAGTGATGTGTGTGTATGTGTCGGGGGGAGGACTACCCGTAGGCCGAGAGGTGAAAGACACTGAAGGAGAGCAGTTATTCATTAAGACGCTGTTCTCTCTTACTCTATTCTCTCATTCCCGAGAGCTAAAAACACTCATTCTCCCCTCAATGGCTGCCTAACTCAGGGTGGTCTTCCAGCTCACTACCAACATCCACCAATCAACACCACAAATGCTGAGCGCTGGACTGCGTGTTTGAGTGCGTACGTATGTGTGTGTGTGCAGATAAATGAGTTTTTGTGTATTACGCCAAGAAATAACAGGAAACTTTTGATACCGAAGAATGATGGGTAGAAAGATAGGCCAACAGGACAAGCTTATTGACGCAAAAGCGTGTGTGTGTGCGAGCAAGAGACTGTAAAAGGGCACAGGGGCTGAGAATATCTTTCTTTTAGCTTACGTGCATGTTTTGTGTTTGTGTGTGGCATGAATGGTTAAATAGTTAACAGACTGCTGCCTTAGTTACTCAGTCCGCCTCAATTCAAGATTAACCCACTAAAATGCAGACAAACATAGTAAACGTTTACTATGCACAAATTTCACCTAATAAGTAAAGAAAAATACCAAAGTATTTGGATACTTAAAACATGCTTTAATATGTATGAGAGAAATGGCAAAAAAGATTTTATGTTTTAAATGATAAAACAATCGATAATTTTTATAGATGAAACTTCAAAATTAAGACAAAAATTAAACTGGGACAGATGCCACTTGATTTGATATTTTGTTATCTAATATGATGACATTAAGACATGTAAGTCTAACCTACAGTTGGAGTCAGAAGTTTACATACACTTAGGCTGAAGTCATTAAAATGTCCTGGTTACTTGCGTAACCTCTGTTCCCTGATGGAGGGAACGAGACGTTGTGTCAATGTAGTGACACTAGGGGTGCCCAAGACACCTCTGGTCTTTGATAAAAGGCCAATGAAAATTGGCAAGTGGTATTTGCATGCCACTCCCCCAGACATACGGGTATAAAAGGAGCTGGTATGCAACCACTCATTCAGGTTTTATGCTGAGGAGCTGAGACAAGGTCCGGCCATTTCAGTGGGTCGTTCAGCGCTGTGGCAGGAGGGACACAATGTCTCATTCCCTCCATCAGGGAACGGAGGTTACGCAAGTAACCAGGACGTATCTGTCACTCACTCAACGTTGTGTCGATGTAGTGACACTAGGGGTCCCTATACAAAATGCCGCAACTGGCTGAACTGTGTTACGTGTACTGGCGGTGTGTGACGGGCAGACAACTGTGTGTCTCGTAGCCAGCACACCAGGCCGTCACGTAATCTCCCCCAACATAGTTATGAGTGTCGAACGGCCCTTTGGGGACAAGTCGACTACCCAAAAGATAGAGGCAGGCTAGCCCAGTTGTGGCCTCTTTTCCCCTTCTTTTTTTCCACTCCCTAAAAAACAAGGGGGATTATCTGACTGGGCCGCCAGGTCTAGTAAGGCGGTGTCCCTCCCAAGGGGAGGACACCACAGAGACCACGCCTCGCCCAGAGAGAGGGGGGATATTTAAGTGGAAATTACATCACATGGTCTTGCCAACCATGTGGATAAGTCTCATGGTAGATCCTACCCAATGGGGGAGGAGTTACTACAAACATGGAGACTGTGGCAGAGGGGGCTCTGCCCAAGGAAGACGCAGATTGCCAACAGGGAAACGAATTAGCGGAAGATATACATCGCATGGGGTTTTACCTTACACCTACCCCAGAACAGGGCTCTTAGTTAGCACGTGTCTTGGGCCGGCAGCGAGTCTGTCCGAAAACTCGACTGCCACAGGGCTCGGAGGAAGTCAACCAGGGAACATAGTTTGTGAATACTACTGGGAATTAATGGCGCACGTATTCAGCTCAGAGGAGGTGAAAGGCGCTATGTGCAAGCGATACACCCAGCCGGCTATCCCGGGCTCATCCGCTTGTATTGCGTGCCACTACCCGGGACAAAACCGGTTCCACCCGGAGGTTGTAGAACCTCGCAAAGGTGTTGCCCAGCCCGCTGCTCTGCAAATGTCTGTTAGAGAGGCACCCCTGGCCAGGGCCCAGGAGGCCACTACACCCCTGGTAGAATGGGCACATAGCCCTACTGGGGGTGGCACGTCCTGGGCATGATATGCCATAGCTATGGCGTCAATGAGCCAGTGGACGATCCTCTGCTTGGAGACAGCGCTTCCTTTCCGCTGTGCACCAAAGCAGACAAAGAGCTGCTCAGAGATCCTAAAACTCTGCTTGCAATCCAAATGATGCGTAAAGCACGCACCGGACACAGCAACGAGAGGGCTGGGTCTACCTCCTCCTGAGGCAGCGCTCGCAGGTTCACCACCTGGTCCCTAAAAGGGGTCATGGGAACCTTGGTCGGGGTCTCAAGATCACGCGAGAGTAGCCTGGACCGAACTCCAAGCACGTTTCGCTGACAGAGAACGCTTGTGGGTCTCCTACCCTCTTGATGGAAGTGAGCGCAGTCAGGAGGGCAGTCTTCAAGGAGAGTGCCTTAAGCTTGGCTGACTGCAAAGGCTCAAAGGGGGCTCTCTGTAGACCCTGAAGAACTACAGAGAGGTCCCATGAGGGAACGAGGTGCGGTCTGGAGGGGTTCAGCCTCTTGGCGCCTCACAGGAACCTGATGATCAGGTCGTGCTTCCCTAAGGACTTACCATCCACTGTGTCATGGTGTGCTGCTATAGCAGCAACGTACACCTTCAAGGTGGAAGGGGACAGCTGGCCTTCCTTTCAAGCAGGAAGGAAAGCACCGAGCTGACTGCGCATCTCTGGGGGTCTTCCCGTCAGGAAGAACACCACTTAGCGAACAGACGCCACTTAAAGGCATACAGGTGCCTCATAGAGGGGGCCCTAGCCTGAGTGATCGTGTCTACCACCGTGGGTGGTAGACCGCTTAGGTCTTCCGTGTCCCGTCCAGGGGACAGACATGGAGATTCCAGAGGTCTGGATGCGGGTGCCAGATGGTGCCCCGTCCCTGAGAAAGAAGGTCCTTCCTCAGGGGAATTCGCCAGGGAGGAGCGTGAGGTCCGAGGACCACGTCTGGGTGGGCCAGTAGGGTGCTACAAGGATGACCTGCTCCTCATCCTCCCTGACCTTGCACAGAGTCTGTGCAAGTAGGCTCACTGGGGGAAACGCATATTTGCGCAGGCCAAGGGGCCAGCTGTGTGCCAGCGCGTCTATGCCGAGAGGTGCCTCGGTCAGGGCGTAACAGAGTGGGCAGTGGGATGATTCTTGGGAGGCGAACAGGTCTACCTGTGCCTGTCCGAATCGACTTCAAATCAGCTGGACCACCTGAGGGTAACCTGCCGTGACAGCGCGTCCACTGCAGTGTTGAGGTCGCCCGTGATGTGAGTGGCTCGCAGCGACTTGAAGTGCTGCTGACTCCAGAGGAGAAGACAGCGGGCGAGTTGTGACATACATAAGTGCGCAGACCGAGGGTAGTGGGGGAACTGAGAAATCGTGACCGGGCAGTAAAAGGTGCCTCCCACAATTTTGTCAGCTCCTCGTGCACTACCGGGAAGAAAGGCATTGGAGCGGGGCGCGGCTGCTTTGAGCGGCTGCCCGGGAAAGCATGTCTATCATCTCTGCATCAGCCTGTGACTGGGCAATCGTCCCCGAAGGGGGGAGCCCTGCTGAGGCTTCTGTGTCCGACTGGACAAGCCCGCTGAACAAGAGATCGAACTCGCAGTGAGACGAGCCGGCGGACTCATCCGGAAGCCCGATCGGGGCAGACGAGCGTGCTGGGGAATGGGAGGTCCACAGGGGTATACCCGGTGGAGGCGGTCCCATTGGGGTCCCCAAATCGCCCCCAGTGCTAGCCGTGCTGGCCTCAAAACCGTTCAGTTCAGTTTTGGCAAGCCGTATAGAACATCTACTTTGTGCATGACACAAGTAATTTTTCTAACAATTGTTTACAGACAGATTGTTTCACTTTTAGTTGACTATATTACAATTCCAGTGGGTCAGAAGTTTACATTCGCTAAGTTAACTGTGCCTTTAAGCAGCTTGGAAAATTCCAGAAAATGATGTCAAGCCTTTAGACAATTAGACAATTAGCTTCTGATAGGAGGTGTACTGAATTGGTGTACCTGTGGATGTATTTTAAGGCCTACCTTCAAACTCATTGCCTCTTTGTTTGACATCATGGGAAAATCAAAAGAAATCAGCCAAGACCTCAGAAAAAAGGTTTGGCCCTCCACAAGTCTGGTTCATCCTTGGGAGCAATTTCCAAAGGTACTGAAGGTACCACATTCCTCTGTACAAACAATAGTACACAAGTTTAAACACCATGGGACCACGCAGCCATCATAACAGGAAGGAGACACATTCTGTCTTCTAGAGATGAATGTAGTTTGGTGCGAAAAGTGCAAATCAATCCCAGAACAACACCAAAGGACCTTGTGAAGATGCTGGAGGAAACAGGTAGACAAGTATCTATATCCACAGTACAATTAGTCCTATATCGACATAACCTGAAAGGCTGCTCAGCAAGCAAGATGCCAATGCTCCAAAACCGCCATACAATGCCAGACTACAGTTTGCAAGTGCACATGCGGACAAAGATCTTACTTTTTGGAGAAATTTCCTCTGGTCTGGTGAAACAAAAATTTAACTTTTTGACCACGTTATTTTTGAAGGAAAAAGGGTGAGGCTTGCAAGCCGAAGAACACCATCCCAACTGTGAAGCATGGGGGTGGCAGCATCATGTTGTGGGGGTGCTTTGTGCAGGAGGGACTGATGCACTTCACAAAATAGATGGCATCAAGAGAAAATCAAGAGAAAAAAAACAAACCCAAAATATTTGAACCAAGTTAAACAATTAAAAGGCAATGCTACCAAAAACTAACAAATTGTATGTAAACTTCTGACCCACTGGGAATGTGATGAAAGAAATAAAAGCTGAAATAAATCATTCTATTATTCTGACATTTCACATTCTTAAAATAAAGTTGTGATCCTAACTAACCTAAGACAGGGAAGGTTTTCTATGATTAAATGTCAGGAATTGTGAAAAACAGAGTTTAAATGTATTTGGCTAAGATGTATGTAAACTTCTGACTTCAACTGTAAGTGTTCAAATACTTTTTGGGGCCAGCATAGTTATACAGGAAGCAATTACTGCCGTGCAGCAAATATAAATCTTCGTGTGAAAACAAATGCAGCCTGTCACATTTTATTTACACTGACAGCTCTTTCTGCAACAGAAAACAATCCTCTTTTAATCACTGTCCAAGTTTTTGTTTTTTTTTGCTCACATATTTTATTTAATCCCAAGAGGGGGCGCTTACAGTGCATAGTAATACTCATAATGGCACCTGGCAAGACAGAGATACATAAAATCTGAGAGTGAGACTAACATGGCCAGCAGTTCTAGAACACTGGGTTCCAGAGAAAGAATGATCTGTAGTTTATGATATTGAGCAAAGTCTTAGAACAAACTGTAATAGCCAAACACTTGTCACCCGAAGATGCCCTCCTCAGTGGATTTATCACATAGAAAATATCAGTTTAAGAAGCAATTGCACTTGTCTCCTCTGTCAAAACCATGTCATCTTCTCAACTACACTGAAAAAGTGGAAACCTGCATGTTACATCAACGATCTATTTCTACTTGCTCTAACAAATAAAAACAACTTTTGTTCATGTAACGTAATTTGCTAGGTTGAATAAATTAGTTTAATTTGACTTTTTTTTTTTTGATGAACATAATCAGTTAATTTAGGTGTAACCACATGAAGCAAATTTTTTAGGTTGCCTGACAAAAAAAAACTTGTGCATGAACTGTATAGAACTCACTACAGGACGCAGTTTGGAGAGGGTTGGAGAGTAATGGAATACATGTAACGGGATTACATATTAAAAATACTAAATATTAGTAACTTTATTCCACTACAGTGTCAATTTAAATAGTTGGTAATTAGAATACAGATACATTCAAAAAGTATTTTTGTTACTGAAGAGATTTCTTTGTATATTGCCATTTGTTTCATTTATTATTTAGTCTAATCAGTTGGAAAACATTTATCCATTTAAATTATGCGATCCGAGGATTGTTTTTTTAAACAGCATTTAAAACTTCTCTCTTATGATGTTACTTTCATACGAGCAGAGTTAGGAGTGAAAAAGCGGATATGACGTCATTGAGGAACTTTCCCTTTGGGAGCTTAATAGAGTGCAACAGTGTCCGCCCACTTTTTCAGCTGTCTGGGTTCCTGAAGTATTTTTCCCATTATTTTTTTCCATAGGCTTTTCATAAAATCCTTCCCAAAAAAGGTTCTAAGGCATGAACCTAACAAACCAGCTGAGAGGTGAATCACAACATTACAATCTTTGATTTGAAGCAAAAAGTATTTGAAATCTGACAAAAAGACAAAGGTACAAGACTTTGTACTTACCGTCTTTCACGAGAGCACAAACTACAATCTCATGAAGCATCGTGAATGATGCAATCGAATTTAAAACTATGGGAAAATATAAAACTATTGATTTTAGATTGTTGATTTTAGTATAGAAACAATGAGTAGAACGAATGTTTGTGTAAATAGTTCGTAAAGCTGTTCTGATGTAAATTCTTGGATTCATTAAAGTTTTTGTTTTTTCAAAATGTTAGTTGGTAAGAATAAAATTTACACCTGCTCCTGACCATGTGTAAATCGTGTGTAAGACGTTGTAAGAAGATGTTTTGTGTTCTTTCAAACAAACTGCCTTGACTACATTTTGACACAAGTGAAATGAAATAAGTACTGAAAAAATTCACTAATAATTGAATGAATGAGTGAAATTATCCTTAAACAATTTTTTTTATGCAATCGTTTTTTGTTTTATGTATTTTACAATAAACTGTGTAGTTAGATGTTTGTGTTTCTTTACATATAAAAGAGTACCCCAATCAGTTCCACATACTGAAGTGAGGTACAGATTTTATAAACTGATTAAGGAAAAAACAACAACACTGGTACCAGATTGGTATCAGCCGATACTGAGAGTTCAGGTATCGGAATCGGATCGGGAGAGAAAAAAATGGTATCGGTGCATCCCTACATTTTACACAAGATACATCTCACTGCTTTGTACTGAAGAGTAGGCTTGGGAATTGAGAACCAGTTCCATTTTTTAAGAAATAATGGAACCGAAAGTTTTTCATGATGTGCGGACAAAATACCTTACTAAAATATAATACAGTTTTCCCTGCACTACTACTGAATCTACAGCACTACTGCAAAATAAATTATATTGTATGATGTGCTGTGAGCTTGAAGTATGGATTGAATCTTTTAAAGAGAGAGCTTTTGAGTTTCTCACTGAACTGCAAGTCATCATTTTTTCATCTCCAACTCAAAATGATCCAAAAACTTTTAGTTTACAGTTATGTGTACTTAAGGCTTGTGAGAAATCAAGGTAATTACTGACTGTAACTTTGTTCCAGACTGATCTCACAGTGAAATAGAAAAGAGTAGGTTGACTTTTCTTTAGCTAAAATTGATCTTACCGAAATTCGAAACACTGCCCCAGTGACCAAAGCGGTTAGTGTTGTTGGGCAAGTGTGAGCTCCATTTTCTGGGTGTAACGTCTACAGAAAGGCACCAAAAGCAAGTTGTAAAGTGAGTTGTTTTTAGTTGTACAGGCTGTAATACAGTGAAGAGGAATGCATATTTTATAAACTGTACCCCCCAACCCAAACTACACACCTAAACATAACCATGAGTGGAGTAAACATTTATGTGAATGCTATTACTTCCTGGTTTCAACTAACAGCGGGACGAAGTCCCAGCACACCGTCCACACGTTTGCAGAGACAGGTGTAAAAAACACAGTAAATTAAACTATATTTTGGCGATCGTACACCTGTAGAACAAATGCTAGCATAGCAGCATTGTTTAACAGTTGGGTTGCTAGGAGACGTCTCTGGTGACAGTCAAACCCCTATTAAGCTAACAGGAGGGTTGCGGTTTTGGTTGTTTCAATGTCATTTTCCGAGCATCTGGCAATGGAATTCCTTTAAGGTCGGAGATCAGAGAATTCAAGCAGGAATATCCCACATCCGACTTGCATGAAACGCAGCATGAGTATCTCGCTAAACTCCGCCTTTGACATTGACCCCACCTCAATCCCTAGTTGCCCTTCTTTGATCCAAGGGTAATCGGCGGGCCAAATGCCATTGGCCCGAGTAAGCCCCGAGGAGGCACGATTAAGCCCTGGAAGTGACAGTGGGAACTCAACTGACCCCGGCATGCACTAGTACGCCCTCATTTGGCCCAACAATGGAAACGCGGCTATTCAGGCCTCTGTACCAAAAATAACAACAACAAAAACAACACAACTTCATCTTCATTTACAAGTAAATGCTTGAAAGACGAGTCAGAAAATGTTAAAAGGTTCTGTGAAAATCTTTGAGAAAGCACTAAGCTTGTAACTCAGCAACTAGTTCTAAAAGAGGTTTATATAAGGGTTGGAGAGCATCTGTCTTACAGGGCAGGGCATTGAACTCTAACTCAGACAATTGTTATGGGTGATGAAGCTAAACAGGCACGAATGCAAGAAAGTGATTATGAGACTGACTATTGCTTTCCACATCCCACAGCAGACTTTTCAACTGAAGTTGGTCAGATGGACAAGAGCTGAATGTGTATGTTTACATGGGCAGTTATAAACGAACAGTGAATAGAATCCACATGAGATCAGTAAATGTCATGGTCCGGTCATCTTGTCAGGTTGGGGTTCTGCCTGATGGGACCATGGCAGTATCGGCCTGCCTCAGTTTTTGTGCACCCCCTTTGTGTAAGCGCACAGGTCTGGTTGTTTAGGACTGCCATGCGCGTGTTACCGCCATGCGCTCGAGCCAACGAGCCAGTGCCTACACCTGCTATGGCCAACGAGCCAGTGCCAATATCTGCCACGGTCAACAAGCCTGTTCCTGAAGCCTTATCCATCCCAGAGCCAGTCCCTGAAGCCTCTTCCGTCCCAGAGCCAGTGCCTGAAGCCTCGGCCATCTCTGTGCCAGCATCCTCGGTCATGACGGCCACTCCCACAACAGTGCTTCTGGCCGTCCGGAAGAGGAGGAGGAGAAGTCAACTGCCAGCACTCCCGGCTGTTCCCCAGTCACTGCCAGCGCTCTTGGCCATGGAAGCCATTCCCCAGTCGCTGCCAGCACTCCTGGCCACGGAGGCTGTTCCCCAGTTGCTGCCTGCGCTTCCGGCCATGGAGGCTGTTCCCCAGTCGCTGACAGCACTCACAGCCACTGAGATGTTCCCCTGCCACTGACCACTAAGGTCGTTCCTCTGTCCCTGCCTGTGTTCACAGTCATGGATTCTGTTCCCCTGTCACTGCCTATGCTCTCAGCCACGGAGGCTGTCCCCCAGTCACTGCCTGTTCTCACAGTCATGAAGGCTGTTCCCCTGTCACTGCCTGTGGAACTGTTGCGAGGAGCCACAGTTTTCACCAAGCTGGATCTTCACAGTGCGTACAACCTCATTCGAATATGGAGGGGAGACGAGTGGAAGACAGCCTTTGTGACTCCTACAGGCCACTACGAGTACCAGGTGATGCCATATGGCCTGGTCAATGCCCCCTCCGTGTTCCAAGGCTTCATGAATGAGGTGTTCCGTGAGTATCTCCAGCGATTTGTTCTCATCTACATTGACAACATACTGGTAAACTCTCAGAATGAGACCAACCATCGTCATCACGTAGCGCTTGTGTTGGAAAAGCTGAGGGAATACCACCTGTACCTCAAGACTGAGAAGTGTTCTTTCCACCAGACATCCCTCCAGTTCCTTGGTTACATCATCAGCCCAGAAGGCATTCGGATGGACGAGGGGAAGGTAACAGCGGTGCGATCCTGGCCCTCTCCAACCACCATCAAGGAGCTCCAGCGCTTCCTAGGATTTGCCAACTGCTACTGCCGTTTCATCAAGAACTACAGTTCCCTCACATCCCTGCTGACCTCACTTCTCAAATCTAAACCCAAATCTCTCTCCTGGAACTCTGAAGCCTCACACGCCTTCCAACTCCTGAAGGATGCCTTCACCTCCGCTCCTCTCCTTGTACACCCTGATCCAAATAAACCATCTGTCGGTGAGGTAGATGCCTCCACCAACGGCGTAGGAGCAGTCTTGTCTCAGCAGCAGGGGAAACCACCTCTACTTCACTCATGTGCCTTCTTCTCCAGGAAACTCTCCCCGGTGGAGCAGAACTATGACATCAGGAACTGAGAGCTTTTGGCAATTAAACTGGCCTTGGAGGAGTGGCGGCATTGGCTGTAGGGGGCTCAACATCCATTCCTGGTGTTGACAGAACCTCCAGTATCTCCGAGAGGCTCATCGCTTAAACCCCCGCCAGGCAAGCGATGAGCCCTCTTCTTCACTCGCTTTAATTTTACCATCTCCTATCATCCAGGTGACAAGAACTCCAAGGCAGATGCCCTTTCCCATCTCTTTGCTCCAGAAGAAGGCTCTGAGGAACCCCATACCATTCTACCCCCTCACGTCATAGTAAGTCCAATCCAATGGTCCCTGGACAATAGCATCCGCGAAGCCGCCACCACTGAACCAGCTCGGTCGGGATGCCTTAACAAGACCTATGTACCCTTCTCTCAACGTCTTACACTCATCCTCCTTGGGCACTGGCCCCACATGGTTCGAGATATCAGAAGGTTCATCAAGGGATGCCCGGAATATGCTACGTCCAGAACACCATGACAACTACCGGATGGCAAACTCCTTCCGCTGCCCATTCCTCGCCGACACTGGTCACATCTAGGGGTTGACTATATCACAGACCTTCCTCCCTCTGAGGGTTACACCTGCGTGCTGGTAGCTATAGACCATTTCTCCAAGGCCTGCAAACTGATCCCCCTCAAGGGTCTGCCCACCGATCTGGAGACCGCAGAGTCCCTCTTTTACCACATGTTTCGGAACTATGGGATCCCTGTAGATATTGTTTCCGACTGTGGTCCCCAATTCATCTCCAGAGTCTGGAAAGCCTTCTTCTCTCTCTTGGGAGTGTCCATCAGCCTCTCATCTGGTTACCACCCGCAGAGTAATGGGCAGACAGAGAGGGAGATTCAGGAGGTAAGCCGTTTCCTTCTAACCTTCTGTCATCGCCACCAGAACCGCTGGAGTCGCTTCCTGTCCTGGGCCGAGTATGCACAGAACTCCCTTCGTCAACCCTCCACCAACCTCACACTCTTCCAGTACATACTCGGCTACTAACCTCCTCTTCCCCTGGTCCGGCGAACTGTCAGACATCCCAGCAGTCAACCATTGGTTCAGAGAAAGGGAGAGGGTCTGGGACTTAGCTCACCACCACCTGCAACATGCAGTGCGCCGCCAGAAATTCCATGCCGATGCCCGAAGACCTTCACCTCCCATCTACCAGCTTGGGCAGAAGGTGTGGCTCTCCACAAGGGACATCAGGCTGCGTCTCCCCTGCAAAAAGCTAAGTCCCATTACATTGGTCCCTTCACAGTCACCAGACAGATCAACTCAGTCACTTACCAGCTCCAACTCCCTCCCCAATATCGCATACATCCCACCTTCCACGTTTCACTGTTAAAATCTTACCACCCGTCTCTCTCTCCTCACTCCTCAGAACCTGATCCAGTTGACAACCCCCCCCCCCCAGCCGCTTGTCCAGGAAGATGGACCAGTCTACGCAGTCCGAGACATTCTGGACTCCCGATGCCACAGGGGTCATCTCGAATACTTCATAGATTGGGAAGGTTATGGTCCCGAGGAAAGATCTTGGATTCCTCGAGACGACATCCTGGACCCGACTCTACTCTCCAACTTCCACGACACACATCCTGATCGTCCAGCTCCGCGTGAACGGGGTCGGCCACGGCATCGGGAGCATGTCCCTCTGGAGCGGTCCATGTGGTGGGGGGGGTAATGTCACGGATCCTTCTGACCCACCTGCTACTTTCATTCAACCCTTTCACTCCCCTGAGTAGTGATCACCCACACCTGCTTCCAATCATTGCATCAATCAGCTCCTCTATTTAAACCTCACTCCTCTTCCATTCTGTGTCTGGTCTCAACTTCATGTACAGACTCACTTACCTGTATCTCCAGCGTTTACTCCTATATGACTCCTCTCCACTCCAGCGGCGACTCTACTCCAAACAATTCCTCTCCAGCGACTCCTGTTTCCCTTCTCCTCAATGTAAGCATCGTTGTTGTATACCCACTACCTCAAGGAAAATCACCACCTTTATCAGCATCAGTCTTCATCACGTAATCGATCTACACTTCAGCCCAGAACTGTTACGTCATCACTTACCTGCTGTCTCTGTTTGTGTTTTTGTCTTGTGTTTCAATAAACACCTGCTTGGGTTCAAACATCATCGAGTCTGAGTATACGTTACAATTATATTATTGTTATTATAAGTATTATTGTGACTACTTTGAATATGACACTTTTATACAGCAGTAAAAATTCTGTCATATGTATTAAATTTCACGCATCCGGTTGAATAGAGCTCTTATTTCAGCGGGACTTCTATTTTGAAAGACCTTTGAAGTTCTTCCTGTTTGTGAAGGGTTCGTTATATCAAGCTTCCCGTGACTCGTGAGCTGAAATCTCAGAGCTTTGAGTTGAAATATCCAAGCTGTAATGGTGAAAATGGTCATTTGAGAGTTCACAGCTGATTATACACTAAACGCTCTGCGGCTCTGCAGATGGATACTATTGTACATGCTGCATGAAAATCAAGCATTAGTTGTGTGTGTTGCATTTGTGTGCGTGCCTGCTTGTGTGTGTGTGTGTGTGTGTGTGTGTGTGTGTGTGAAGGAGATGACAGAGCAGGACGGATGCTGCGTTCCATTCAATTCGGAAAGTCGGGTTTTCCAACTTCCTATTGGGACAATTGCAATGGAACACCACTTAAAGCCGTAATTCCAATTTGGAAAGTCGCGCGGAAATTTTTAACTCTGATTCCGCAGAATAAGTTATAAACATTAACTTGTATTGAATAATATCGATAAATGAGTCAAAGTCCCTACATTACATGATATTAAAGCATGTTTAACAAACATTAGCAGAGTAGCAGGTGTTCAAAACATGGTAAATTATACTCTCTTTTGATAATCGTACACCTGTAGCACAAATGATAGCATTGCAGATTGTTTCTGAATTGGGTCGCTAGGAGATATCTCTGGTGACAGTCAAACACCAGCTAAACTAACGGGAGCATTGCGGTTTTGTGTCCTTAATCGTCATCTTCTGAGCATCTGACAATGGAATGCATTTATGGTTGGAGATATCAGAGATATCAAATAGGAATATCCTACATCCAACTTGAATGGAACACAGCAAGAGCCTCTCATTTGTTCTGTGGCACACATGTGACTGTATATTATTTCATTAAATGACATCCTTCTGCAGTTTAACGATCACACATTGGCCATATCATGACTTTTTTATTATTATTTTCAAATGGTCTTTGATTTCATCTCAAAACTCTCACATTACATTACATTTTGCTAATGGCAGCATACTTTAATAAGTACCAAAATTAACAATATGACATCTTACGGTTTTAATTTTTTTGGTATTGTGATATTTTGTTGGTACTGGTATACTGCGCAACCTTAAGCTAGAATATAATTGTGCTCTCGATGTATGTATTGTTATGTTGTCTTCTACAGTTATGTAGTGTGTTAAGTTATGTGTTATGTGTGTTATGTTTGATACCAATTTGTCCTTTGAAAAACACATTTCCAATGTTTGTAGAACAGCTTTCTTCCACCTCAGAAATATTGCTAAGCTACGACACATGCTCTCTGTTTTTGATGCCGAGAAACTAATTCATACATTCATGGCCTCAAGACTAGATTATTGTAATGCATTACTGAGAAGATGTCCTGCAAGTTCAATAAATAAACTTGTATTGGTTCAAAATGCAGCTGCCAGATTGCTGACCAGAACCAATAAATAAACATATCATATCAGCCCCTTTTAATCATCGTTACATTGGCTACCTGTTTAGTTTTGAGTACACTCACAAATTACATTTGTGTAATTCTGTTAATTACTTACAAAGCTTTAAAAGGTTTAGCTCCCCAATACTTAAGTGACCTTCTCTCGCGCTATAATCCATCACGTTCACTACGATCGCAAAATTCCCTCCATTATCTACATATTATGGAGTTTTGTGTTCCTTGTCACAGTCGCCTTTGGCTTGCTCACTGGGGGCCTAAAGACAATAATTTTAAAGGCAAGCTTTTTAATCGCATTAATTATAATAAACGCACAATGAGGACTTAAATAGCATTTTTTTGTTACAGCATAATTTTGCTTTGAAACGATGCATGTAGTGAAAAGCACTATACAAATAAATATGACTTGACTTGACCTGACATGTAATGTAATGTAACTAAACAATGATGTCATCCACATTGTGTTAAAATATGTAATCACAAATCAGTCTCAATAAACCATAAAAAATTCCTACGAGACTTACTGAACTTTGACCTGTTTGTAGGCTATTTTGATTTATTTTCATTTCTTTTAATGTTTGTATTTGTATTTATTTAATATTCACTGCAAAAGTGCTTGATATTTAACAATTGCTTGACAACTTGTGCCTCCAGAATAAAATTGTTATGCATAGACATAAACAAAAATTCTGTTTCAGTTAATGTAGCCCACATATTCAGCATCATCTAGTAAGAGAACAAAATAATAATATGATAATTTAATAAAATAGTAATAGCATAATAATAATATAGGCTATACAAGGGATTTTATTTATTGGAAACTAAAAATCTAATAGAGTAACATTTAAAAATGGGTGTTTCATTTAGTTTTGACATACATCTGGTTTATTTCCTACCCACATCCACTTCTATCTGAATACAGATAGCGATAATTTTGCAATAGGAACAGATACAGATAATGGCTTCGCTGCACACCCCTATGGTACGATTTCAGTCGGACTAACACATTTGCATGACATTTTTAAAAGACTAATTATTGCTTTAATCTGACTGTAATTGAACTTTTAAACTGCAGTAAACGCATTCAAGTAGAAGGATAACTAGAGCTAAAGGGAGAGGAAGTTCAACAAGAGCAAAGTAAGGAAGTGGAGTCAAGAAATGTTCATGCTTCAGTCTGAAACTCTACTACTATAAATGCCAAGTGTCAAACAGATTGAATATTTGAAGGAAATCACCAGTGAAACAGAGTGCAAAAACTGCAACAAAGATGACATTATAGACACATAAAAGTGAACAGCCTGTCGATGAAACAGAAAAATATCTGAAACCAGACGGAATAAAAGGAGAAAATGAAAGACTTGTCTCTGAAAGGTGTGAACCAATCCAAGATGAAGAGATACAGCCCTACAAGAAAGAGAGTAGCTTCTAGGAAAACCAAACCAGAAGCAACCCAACTTGTTATCTCCTTGTTAGGCAAGGATTTTCCCCTAATTTTGATATTACTACTTAAAACAAAACAGTGAATAAATGTCAGAACTGTAGCCCTGAGGGAAGGCACATTAAAAAGAGCAGTTTGTACCTCCACTGTCCTGTTAAATAAAGGCAAATGCTAGTAAATAAATATAAACAGAAAATAGATTCTAGTTTTGCTAACTCTGTGTAAGTGTGTAACTTTTTCAGTGTAAAAAATACTTTTTCCTAACCCAGCCTAATATGCAGAGACAACTACAGTATTAGTAAGCCATTTGTAGGTTAATTTTCTCAAAAACTGTAAACACTGTCTCTGTGGCGCTATGAAAATTCCTCTGTTTGTTTTGATCACCCGTCCAGCCTGACACAACAACACTGGCTCAACCAATGGAGTGAGTTTGAGGTGGGACTATCTGTTTGTTCGATCAACCGTAGACGGGGTTCGGAAGGTTGTTTGAAAACGGTGTTTATTTTTGCAATTCCAGTTGGTGGCGCAGAAATAACACACTTCAGCCTTAATATGAATGAGTATCATCAGTAAACAGACCCCAAGTGAGGCAGTACAGACTCACTGTAACATTCATCATGGAAATGCTCTCAGTGTAAATAAACACTGAACAGAGTTAGGTCAAAAAACTTAACGTGAATTTACAAACAATTTTGTGAGACATTACAAATCATGTAAATGCAAACAGAAACCTGGAGTTTTGCTTAGGCTCATTTATGATACAAATATCTTATATATTAAATATATTATATAATACACAAATAATATTTAATATAATTAAATATACTATTTATATTAAATGACATATAAAATATAAAATTTAGGCCCTTGTTTTTTTTTTTTTTTTGCTTGAAAACTTTTGCAAAATTAATGATTAAGTTGGGTACACTCACGTGTCTCCAGCTTGCAGGTAAAGTATTTTAATACTTTTAACTTAATACTTGACATTTTTTAAGTCTAATGTTTTTCAAAATATATGAAAACATGGACACAAAATTACATTTCTACAAACTTGATACATATGTTTTAAACTAGATTTTTAACTAGGACAGCTTTATTTGATAACAACCAACTGTAAATTGTTATTATCGCTGTTATTATAATTACTTAAAATAACATGTAACATGTTTAACACTAATGTAATACAAAGTGTTACCCTCTACGATCAGTGAGGCTAGTTAATTGGATATCATATATCATATATATGATATCCAATTATCATATCAAATTGTGCTCACCGATATTATAAACAACTGAATCGATGACGAAACAAACATTCTGACTGTGATTAAACACGCTAGTGTTTCTCTTTCGTTGGATGTGGTCCCTCCTACAAGCAAAGAGCCAATCTCATAGCTTTACATCTGTACGCTGAAAGTGCATGGACAGGGAATTTTCTCTCTCGCCAGTGTCCAGCAGCTGAGGTGTATGAGAGAGAAAGAGATGTGCTGTGAGTCAGCTGCTCTCTAATGAGGGCATTCAACCACATGGTTGATGAGAAATATCCCTACTGCCACCTGATTGGTCAGCCATCAGCAGGGGAGGGAGGGGCCGGGCGAGCAGGCAGGGAGAAGTCATGTGACCAAATCTAGCAGAGCGCTTGATAATAGGACCCCCACTTGCAGTAGGGTGAGAGAGAGATAGTGAGAGAAAGAAAGAGAAAGAGAGAGAGAGTGGCCCTGGACGAGTACCAAAAAAACCCCTCTACCACACACAGGCTGTGTATTGTTGCCTATTCATTGGACTCCATCTCGGGCCACTTTATCATTCAATTAGGACAGCTTTCACACCACACAGCAGAGAAAAGGGCCCTTCAGTCAAACTGAAAACTTCACGCTGCCACTGGAGGGCACACAGAAAGAAACCCACAGTCCTCTCTCCACTTTCATTTTTATCCCTCTCTCTCCCTCTCTCTTCTGCTGTTGTTGTTGTTCTGGACTTTGTGAGGAAGAGAGAGGGAGGGAGAGTAAAAGAGAGGAAGAAAGAAAGCAACTGAGGTCATTTGTTAACACCAGAGCTTCTCTCTCTTTTTCATTTCTTTTCCTTTGTTCCCTGTTTTTCTCTTCTTCTCGCACAACCCCTTTGAGCTTTGCAAAGTCGCCACTGGAGTGAGCTGTGGTAAGTCTGAGAATACATGAAATATATATATAGAGAAAAGCACACTTTTCAAGATTGTCAGAAAAAGATAAAATGCCAAAAATTCCAGTTTAAAATGCAGAGATAAATTACCAAAGTTTAGCCATCAAACTCTATGTGGTGCGAGCTTGTTATCTGTTAGCCAATCGGTTCACTCACATGTGACATTTTTAGCCAATCGGCTCACATGGTGTAAGCTAAAGGGTCCTTTGCAACCTGGTCTCATAGAATGAACGTTACTCTAGATACATTTTTGCAAACTGAATTTTACGTGCCTCTTTCTACATTTCGCTGCAGTTTCCTGGTGAAATGAACACTAGAGGCGCTAAAACAACAGTGCGTTTTATACACTTTCACACAAATCACGAGTACAGTTGCTGATTGACTTTATAAAAACTAATTTTTCACTCTATTATTCACCCCCTGCTGTGTTATGATTTTAAAACACTTTTACTTTAATGCATGATTTAAAAACAGTACATTTTAACACTTGTATATTACAAACCCACCTACATATACGTACAAAATTATACACCATTAGCTTGTTTGGTAGCTCACTTGAAAGAGCGTTGGACTTTAGTCCCAATGACTGCAGTTCAAGCCCAGCCAAAGATGCACAAAAGAGAAAGTGGCATAGAAGCGACACAAAATAATGAGGTTGCTTCAGTAAATGTCTTTCTTTATTATATTTTATTTTATTTGGAATTCGCATTTTAAAATCGGTTAGGGTTAGGTGTTGGTTTAGGGTAAGGATGTCTGTTTTGTTAAACTCTCATTTATCTTTACGGACATTATTGGTTAGGTTTAGGGTAAAGTTTTAGGTTAGAGAGGTACATTTTACTTATTAAAACCTCCATCTAAAAATTCACCTTAAAAACCTTGTCTGATCACAACCTCATTTCGCTCGGTTCTGAGTGTTCTAATTATTTTTGCAATTACGTTTGGTGGTTCTTAACGCAGCTGACTTTCATTAAAAAAATTACCTAAATTACAGGTTGTTTCTAAACCTATTGTTTACCTTCAGAAGTCTTGGAATAAGACTAGTTTTATGTTTTATGGGTCCTTTTTTAAGCTTTGGAGCGAGTCACTATCTACTGCAAATGTATTGAAAAGACAAAGGAGGTTCTTTATTAAAACATCTCCTTTTGTGTTCTGCATGAGAAAGGCATACGGGTTTGAAATGACATGAGGGTGAGAAAATTATGACAGAATTTTCATTTTTGGGTGAAGTACTCCTTTAATTTATTTGCTAATTATGTCTAAGTGTGAGAAATAGCTAGAACAATTTCAGTGCAGTGCATCAGTAATATACATGAGCATAAAGTAGTCACATCATGATAAATTATTTCTTTTATTTCATTATTTTCCCTCCCCTCCTTCACTCATATATTATAAGTGAACACAGAACACCAAGAGCTTCTAATGATTGTCTCTCCGTTACAGCTGAAAAATGTAACAATGGATCCTCTGGACCACACAACTGACTGTACACAATAAGACGGCAAGCAAGTCACTCTCATGTTCTGGCAGGAAATATTTCTCTGATGCACATTAAATCACCAGAAACTAATCTAACGTTTTTAAACATCTCCTGTTTAGAGAACTCACAGTAAGGTTCTTAATAAAGAACAGAGTTTATTTATAATACTATGCCGCTTGCACAAACACACACAGGTCTTCCTTCAATCTCAAGGATTTATACCATGTATAATGCCACACTATAAATCATGAAAGTGTATGTGTGTGTGATACTAATATACGTATTAATTTATACTGAAACTATGATCATTTTTTGACCATAACTGTTTGAAAAACTCTAATTGTTCAATATAAATCAGTAAACTGATTCAAATTCTGAGGCAAAATTTTTGTTACAGTATTCAAGTAATATTCAGCATTTATAAAAGACAGCATTTGTGGCATAATATTGATTACCAAGAAAATTATTTCCACTCGTCCCCACTTTTCTTAAAAAAGAAGAGAGAAAAAAGCAAATATCGAGGTTGCGGTGAGGTACTTACAATGGAAGAGCATGGGGCCAACTGTTTGGAGGGTTTAAAGGCAGAAATGGGACAGAAATTTTCTTGTATTAAAACGTGTGTATTATTTGAGCTGTGAAGTTGTATAAATTGATTTTTGTGGTGGATTACTAAATTACTGGAATTACAGGGTTTATGGCGCTTTGTCGTCATGGCAATGAAGTTGTGAAATTGGATATAACTTTACACAGAAAAGGTTAGTAAGTGATTTTATTATACTAAAATTATGTAAACATGCATATTTTTTATGTCATGTGGCTATACTTTTGAAACAGTATTTTAACATTTACAGATTGGCTCCATTCACTTCCACTGTAAGTGTCTCACTGTAACCCAGTAACTTTTGTAGTAATTAACATTATGCCATAAATGCTGTCGACTGAGTTTAACTTGTGTTGAACCTGAAATATTCCTTTAATACACAAACAGGACACAACACAGACATTTACTGTTGAGGAGCCACTAAATGCCGAAACATACTCTACGCAAGTATGTGAACGCAAATGCGGCCACTTGGCCATCACATTGCGTGGCCCGGTTGAACATGCTTAACATGTGTTACTGCATTACTGTGGTGGGATCAAACCTTCAAACTTTAACTTCAAACTTCTGTGCCATTAATCTTGATGTGTTATTATTCAGGTAAGCTGCTATAAATATATTGACTTTAACTTCCTTGCTCAGCAATATTCTCAATAAAACTCTGACAGTTCACACTGAGAATACTGAGAATGCAATGCGTACTTGTGTAGGGTTAAGAATTGCGCTATGCCACATTTCATCAACGATGTGTGAAATCGAGCTTGCGTAGCAAGATGGGTCTGCATTCACGTACTTGCGAAGAGTATTTTTCAGCCTTACTGTAAGTCTTGTGGGCAGGACCGGCTGTTCGTGTGCAACAAAAGACATAATAGGAAAAATTTACCATTAGCTGGTCATTATCGCAAAATTAACGACCATCTCACTGTACATTATCCCACTTATTACACGGCTACTTAACCAAATAGACATGAAATATTGATTTGAGTTGAAAATATTTTATTATGTCAAAACAAAGAGCCCACAGTGACAAAAGAGATATAAAACTATAGGGTATACACAAGATGTAAACAATATGCCTGTAATTTGGTAACCTGCAACTGTTAATTTAAGGTGCTATATCTACCTGATCTAACCCTTAAAACCATTTTGTTTGTGTAACGTTATGTAATCAGGTTGATTCAGCGATGAAATACTATTGTTGACTTTAATCAAACCAATTTATTTAGATGTTACACACACACTGAAAAAAGTGATAATCTGCAATCATTACCTCAAACTATCCCATAATAAATACTTTTGTTGACGTAACCTAATTTATCAGGTTAATTTATTAAATAATATGTTTGATTTGGATAAAAAAAGTTCATTTAGACCATAAAAAAAAATAAAACTACATATATATTAGTGATGAGTTGTTCATGAACAATTCGTTCATTTTGAACAAATCTTTCATGTGACTCAGAAGAACGAGTAGTCTCAGAGAGTGAATCATTCATTTTGTGTTGGCCGCACATGTGCATTGCGCAACCTCCGTTCATTAGTTACGTGAAAACTGTATAGAGGAAACAGAAATGATTGGTTCACCTCTCAAGTCTTTTGGTCCGAGTCGTTCGTTCTTTTGTCACATGACAGCCATATATGCTATGCACATACATACATGGACAAGAAGATTCCAGAGGTGAACTAATCATTTCTGTTTTTCATAATTTGTCCTTGGCTGCATTATCAATTTTTCGTTATTGGGACTATAATCAAAGTTTAAGTAAGTAAACGTGTTGGGGGGGATTTGGCTATTGAAAATGTAGCATTTTAATTTAATTCTGCTCAAATGAACGAAATGAACGAAATGACTTGAATAAAGATTTGTTCATTTTGCTGAACGAGACTCAAAGATTCTTGTCAGTAAAATGATCTGATCTTCCCATCACTAATATATATACCTACATAAATATACAAATTTCTTAAGTAAAGGTTTTTATATGTTGTTGACATTTTTGGTGTTCTAAATAATGCATAAAAATAATTAAGATACACGGCAAGTTACGATTTCCCATGGAGTTGTTGTTTGATGGGCATCACAATGCATTTTAATACATTTCAGTCTGATGAGCATTAATCTACTTTCCTCTGCCCTCACTTGCAGCATCTCTCTGTGAACTGTGGATTCCATGAAAACACCTCACACCCGACAGTTCACAACATACCTCTGACCAACACACCTTAAACACCCCTGTACTGCCGTCTGAGAGTAACATGTGCATTTTTTTGTCTTCTTGTAACAGTATAAAGATGGGCAAGGAGGAGGCAGGAACCAACTGAACAGTAAACGTAAGTTTAATGTCAAAACTCAAACTTAAAACATCATAAAACAAACACAGATACACATGCAACGTGGCCACATGCATCTCTCTATCTATCGAACTGGCATCTCCGGCTCCCCTTTTATCTCACTCTCCCGCTGATCAGCTGATTCAGCGTCGGCCGTGCATCATCACGGCCCAGCCACGCCCTCCTAATAACACTTCTCATTCAGTTCTATTCCATTGACAACACCATATTCTATCGATAATTGTCTTAAAAAAATATCGTGATATCAGATTACATTGTCAACCCCCCTGCTGAGGGCTGGTGAATATTTTTGTTTTATTTGTTTTTCTTTAAAAATGTAATTCATTTATTGAAACATGAAAAAACTTAAACAAAAGGTATTTCTAAATTTGAAAATGCACTTTGCACAAAACGAAAAAAGCAATTAAAATAACGAAATTATCAAAAAATCTTATATAACCACCTCCCCAAATCCAAACATTTACCGTCTCCAACGGCCCCATTTTCCATTGCCATTGTATTGCATTTTGGTAATACAGTTAATGCTGCCATAAGAACTCAATTTTAGGTTCAAGGTGAACATGCCTTGTATTATTTTATGATTTAATCACTTCTGTCTTTGTTTCTTTAATACAAAGATATATATTACTGAATCTACAGAGTTGCATTCACAATGCATGCTAACTGTGAACTGATCCGTGAAAATAAAGCAATCTAAACTCACAGCACATCCTGAGATGATCGGAGATAATTTGACATTATTCTTGCAAACAGTTTTCAGATGAATGAAACAGAGAAAAAAGAGTGATTGTTTAACTCGTTACATTCACCTGTTCCATGAAACAGGCTTGCACCTCTAAACAAACAGTGAATCAGACACGGGTATTGACAGTTTTTCTTTTGTCTGTCCTTAAAAATATAATAAAGTGTGTTTCTACAAGCACGTGTCTTTGTGACTAACAGCATTTCTTGTCATGTGTCACTCCGAGACATCTTACAGGTCGCCTGCCTGTTAATTACCCACGCATTAAATACATCAGCCTGGACGCATTTGGTGGTGGCAGATGCTAATTTCACACCATGTGCTACTATTTAATACAGTATATTTGGTGACTTCCCAGATCCATGGTTTGCCATTTCCCGATGTTGTCAATCATCGTGTGTCACTGAGTGTCGCAATCGTCAATGGGATATTTGTAAGATATCGTCGATATCCGATTACATCATCCTATCGCCCACCCCTACAACACCATGTCCTCCCTTTAAGGTACCTTTAAGTATGTTTTGTCAGGTAACTTGAATGTGATTTGTGGCTTTATCTAAATGGTCTGATTTTCTTCAAGTCAAAAGTATGAATTAATATGACTAAATCACCAGGGCAACATTAGTTTACATCAGCAAAATTAATCTTTAAGGGTCAGATCTGGCAGAAATCCCTCCTAAAGGTAACAATGCACATTTTCAATTTTTTACAGTGTACAAATTACATTGTATGTAAACTTTAGAATGCCATAGAAAGAGTTCTCATTTCCTTACTACAGTATAAATAATGTTAACCTAAACAAAACAAGCTTCGTGTGCTACCATATTAATTAACTGGTTTGATTCAAGTCAAAATCTAGGGGTTCGATCAGGTAGAAATAGATCCTTAAGGTAACAATTGCAGGTTATCACTTTTACAATGTATTCAAGAACAGCTTATGGAAAAGTAAATGGCATTGTGCTGAAGACTCAGGAGGATTACAAATAAGGTCAAAACTAATAAATATTAATATTTACTATGCTGTTTTATATTAATGTCGGAGCATCAAGATAAAATCAGTACTGTCAATGAAAGAATTATTACACAGCCAACTGTGTTTTCAAAAGCAACAGAACCTGCTGAATTATTGGTGTCTCTTGAAAGATAGGACATTTGCCTACTATTCTTGAAATACATTCAGATCTGGTTAATTAGTGAAATTCCAAAATACATTAAAGAATTTAATGGCATCATTGTCCTATTTTTATTTTTTAAACACCCAAAGAACCCACCATAGTAACATGTCTTACGAAATAAAGAAAAATGTGTATCTCACACTGAAAAAAATATCACTACATGATCCTATGTTTCCTGAAGAAAGACAATAAATCCACAGGCAGCGGGACAGTAAAGAGAGCGAGAAAGTAAGGAGGGGAAGAAGACCCATCTTTGGGGTGGAAAAATGGACAGGGCAGACCTGAAGGAAGAGAGGGAGGGGTTGAAGCATAAGTGCTGTTCAGTGATGGATAGACTCAGGTCTTGAAAAACCACACCTGGCTGGCTGCTTTCAGAAGCCTGAGCTTTACTCATGTACAGTGGCGCTATGCGTTTCAAACATCTAGCGTCCTCTTACTATCTAATGGCACTGCATACTGCATGTGCAGTCAGAATGTGTGCCAGCTAAAAAAAAAAAAAAAAAAAAAAAATGTATTTACTTGTGCATGCTTCTTGACTTAAACACGTGAACGAATGCTTGCTTGCAGTATGAGGCATGTGTAGCCCGTTGTATCTGTTTTTTTTAATGCTGTCGGACCATTAGTGTGTTTATACATTTGTGCTATGTATGTTTAGGTTTCTTTTTGCTTTTTTGGTTACTTTTTGTTCTGCTCACTAGTTGAAGATATTTTGCTTTGAGCTTGGACTTAATGTGCTCACTTCTGAATACAATTCTGCACTTCTAATATATTGTTCAGATCCTTATACTGTTTATTAGTAAGACACATTTTATTTTTTTATTTTTCAGATAAGTTGTTACTTTATATTTTTATAAAATGCTTACGGAGAGGAGAATTTATGAATTGCTGAAAAATGTTTTAGGACAGTTTACGCTTCAATGTCCATGCCGGAAAGTGCAGGAGATAAGTTGCTTAAGTGCTTTATGACTCAGAAAGTATAATGAGCATTTAGATGTAAGACTTTCCAAACCAATTACATTATAAGGGGTTTCTGAGAATGGGTTAATTTAACAATCATATTTTACTAGCTCAAAGTTTATGATTGATGTATATGGCAACACATTTTGTTATTAACAAACATACTTTTTATTTCTCTGTTGACACGTTTAACTGTGAAAAAGTGAGAAAGCAAATCAACACATATATTTTAAAAAGCCAAACATTAGGAATATTTGTTTCTTAGAACCACAATAGGTTAGAACTGGCACGTAACAAATACAAAGTTTTCATGAACAGTGAAAACTTTTAAAATATTTGGTGTTAATTACCACATAGAAAAGCACAAAATATTACCTGTAATAGACATATTTATTATATTTAGCATATATAGCATTACTAAAAACATCAATGATCTTTACTTTAAATTTACTAGGAAGTCTAAGCTGAACGAAACCATTTAAAAGACTACAGCTAAAAGTTGCTTCATACTTGAAGGGTTGTGAAGAAATGATAAAATGCTTTTATATATAGGCTATATTTATAATTTTATTTCTACAGTCGTAGAGATCCACAGATGTTCCTTTTCTTGAAACCTATACGAAAGATTTTTTCGTTTTGCCAACAGTTGTCACGTTTCATTCTCTGATTCGAATCAAATTTCTGTTAAGACGCGTGGAGGAGTTATACTGACCTTGTGATCTTAGCCTGATTTTATCTCTCTCTTTCTCTCCTTCCTCTTTTATCCTCTTTTTTATGGGGTGACTGGGTGACCAGGGCAGTCCCGGCTGAACAGCTACTGTTCATGAAACTACCCACATAAATACTCCCTAGTGCCCGTTTCAGATGTAGATTAAAACACAGCACAAACATACTATATACTCATGATTGCAAACGCAAGCAGCCACGCAGGCTGTGCCACCAACACATATTATGTTCACACAATGCTAAAATTCATAACCATATTAATGTAACTCGGTGTAAATCTCATGCACAGCATCTTCCCAGTTCTCTCTTCACTGCTATAAGTGGAGGATATAAGGACTCAGATGAGGGCTGATCCCCATTCTACACTGGGTGTTAAGTAGCGTTTGTGCTCTCCAAAGCCTGTCCTACCTATTAACCCCTCTGTTGTGCTTTCTCATGATAAGCAGCTTGTTACCCACCGAGGAGCATGGAATTGTGGGATGTTTTTAGAATGCATGCACATGCTCTCTCTCTCTTTCCCTAACTCAAACATGTAAGCTGCCTTTTTAGAGAACATATGAACAGAGGTATGAAAACTGCTGAAACCTTTCTTTATTTAACACTTCCCACAAACCTTTAAAACTTGTTGCCATATTTCACACACAACACAGTGGAAACAAACAACACACATGTCTTAAAAACGACCAACAAAGCCGTCTCAAAAGACTGGACTTCCAAAATTTGTGGTGGAAAACAATTAAGCCTTGTTTTGATGTTCAAAACAAGACATATTTTGACTGCACTATGATCTGCAATGAGTTAAAAACACCAACCATCACTGAAAAAATAATGTGTTGGATTTACTTAAAATATATACGTAGCATTTTGCACTTTTAAACCACACTTTAAAAGAAATGGTCAATTTTTGTCTGCACAACCTGAAAACCTTTGTTAGATATACACAAATGTATCAGTTAATTTACATAAAAATTTATGTCACACGAATAAGATTTAGAAACTAATAGCAAGTTGTTTCAAATTGACATTTATATCACTGTTTCTACTTAATTTACTTAATAACTGGCATTAAAAAAAAGGTCAGGCATTAAACTTGATTACCCAAAGAAGTGCACAGAAAGCTGCACTTCAGCTATGCATATTCACATGCACAAGGAAAAATTATATAGATTGAACAGGATCCAAGTTGAACACTTACAAAACATCAATCACCCTAATGGCAACTTAACATTAAACAACTAATTACGGTAAATCAGCATCAATAATACTAACAAGAGCTAAAATCTCTATGAATTCTTAATAACAACAAATTACTTGCCCACATAATTTCCTTTTGACCAAACAAACATGCTTAAATTATTCAAGCACAAGGGCTTATGGGTATTCCACAGAACTTCAGTTCTGTACATGATTGTTTGAGTTAGTAGTACTTAAAATCTTAATTTTATGGATTTGTAAGCTAAAACAAAGTTCAAGGAACTCACGATTATTCATTTACTTTATGTAACTCTCTAAGTTGACCTTAAATAATCATTTTGTTTTGTACACATTCATGAAAATTAAGTCAAGCTAAAAATGTTATAAATATGTACATGAATAGAAGCTACTTTTTTTATACGTTATGGTTATTGAGCCAACAAATCTTTTTTTTTATTTCTTTGTGTGTGTGTGTGTGTGTGTGTGTGTGTGTGTGTGTGTCAAATCAAGAACCAGAAAAAATGGTCTTTCACTGTCTTTGAAGAAATCCAATTGTTCATTTCCCACCTACCATTCTGTGTAGTTTATTAAAACAATTTGACATGTAAGAACACTGAAGTTTTAAAATAAATGAGCTTTTCTCACCCAAACCCTCGAGAAAAGCCTATCAAGCCGAAGAAGCCCCTCACCTGAGCTCATGCAGAAAACTAAACGGTTTCACACACAACACGTATGCGTTTCAACATGCAAGAAACGGCAATGTTAATAACAAAAGCAGTCTCTCGTGACGATCTCACTTCCATTTCCTTATTATGTAGCTCGAGGCAGTGGAAGTACAGGGCCTTGATGGAGCACGCTCGCGACACAACCGCCAAACATGAAGAGCTCGTTACAATCACTGTTACAAAAGCCCTCTGTAAGCTAATTTCCTAGCCTGTATATCTAAGGAATATGGCGCAAGTGAAATAGTTTTCATTGCACAAACCAGCAATAATTATATTTAAAGATGAAAACAAAATTAAAACTTTCACTCTATTACACTTTTGCATGCTTGCACGTCGCACAGCTACAGGTGTTTGGACATGTGGCTCTCTGTCGCAATTCTATGATGTTTACTGGATGAATTTAAGATGGGTCGCAGTAGTACACATATATGTCTCTCGATTGAGCTATTACAGCAGATAAGTTCTAAATAAAATGTTGAACGTGTTCAGCATAAAACACCCAAATCGTCTGTAATAACCAAGTAGTAAATGAGTAGTAACACAAGGTACTCTCTCGCCTCAGAGGTACCCCACACCTCAACTTCTTGACACTCTTGTTTGTTAAGTGCCTCTTGATAGTAACAAACACACAAACAGTGTTTCACATGAGATGGCAAAAGATACAAAAGTCACAATCCACCCAGGAACATCCGATCAGTGGCAAATAAATGACGAGCACAAGATAAGCCATGGAGGTGTAGCCTATAGAGGTATAACGAAAATAGTTGTATATTTAGCGGCCCGCGGGTGATTTTCTCATATCAGTGAACTACACATTAACATACGCGCGAGATCGATGTGAGAAACGGAACCAAACAGACGCATTTGTGTATAAACTTAATGTTTCAAACTCAGCATGAACGTTCCTTCAACTAGTGTGCGTCACTGGCACCGCACAGGCATATGCGTGAACCATAACTATTCAGAAATGACCTTAAATTCAACTATACACGCCAAAGCGACACTGAACATCAATCGGCACAGCAGAGTCGATGATCGATCAAATGCAGTTTGTTTACAAACTGATGGATTTGCACGCGCGGCGTATTTTTATCGAGAAAGTTTCCGAAGATCGAGCGAACGTGTGATTAATAAATACCCTAAGTCACTAACATTGTTTTGCAAAATAAGCCACAAATAAATGACGTCGGATCGAGAGAATACAGCGACAATGTTTTTCCAACGAAACGCTTTTGTACAATCTTTCTTATCGATCACAAGGGTTTGGTGTTGTATTAATGATCGGGATCTCATTAAAAAAACATGCACACATCAGAACGCGCAGCTACATTATGAGGACTTGCCGGAAAAAACGAGCAGTTGCCCACCAAAAACTTTCCAGCACCGCATTAGTCAATTTCACAAGGAACCCCAGTAACATTCCAGCAACGACTGAGCGCAAACCTACCGTGGGAGCCCCTACGCCACCGTTCCAGGTCTTTCTCCTCTTGATCTGTTGTTTTATTATTTTTTTCCAATTTTTTTCACTAATTTTTCTTTTTTCGGGGCCTGAGAGTCTCGCGCTCCTCAGGCTGCAGCAGCAGAGTTATGGGGCGCGCGAGCATTGTGGGAGTGTGACGTCAGGCCACTTTCACAAACTTTTTACAGGGGCTGGTAAACTGTTGTGTGTGTGTGTGTGTGTGTGTGTGTGTGTGTGTGTGTTTGGAGTGGTTGTCGTTTACACAACGTTATGATTAATGATGGACACCGGCGGGACTGATGCCGCTCATCACTGAATGTTTATCGAAAGGTGATTGAGACAGCCGATAGCGTTTTTAAATAATTTAATGCAGGCATGTTTAATGCAAGGTGACTAAGTCAAGTAGCAAACTCTCTCTCCTGCTCTTTTATTTCAGGCTGTACCTGAGACTGCGCTGTTATGTGATAGTTGCAAAATGTTATCTCGACTATTTAGAATAAAATCACTACTTAAGCGATATATTCAAAATAAAATAAAAAGTTCACTCTGGATTATTTGATTCATTGAATGGACTGACATAGAAAAGTATGGAGGCATAGTTTGGTTTGCATCAGTGATGTGTGTAGGCATAGTTTTACAGGTCAGTTCAATTTCTTAACTATTTTTAATAACTGCGAATTCTTGTGCAGGTTTATTTAAGTTTTTCCTCGTTTAGCTAAATCATGCTTGTAGGTTTGCAAAAAATAATGCTCTCGATAACTCGATTAAAATATATATATATATATATATATATATATATATATATATATATATATATATATATATATATATATATATATATACGTGTAGACTACCGTTTAAATTAAATATTAGCATATATATATATATATGAATTTTTGTCAGAGGCTGTTTATTTCTAACTGATTTCTAACTGAAATCAAACTGAATTTTAGAAGAAAAAATAGGTATATATATATATATATATATATATATATATATATATATATATATATATATATATATATATATATATATGTATATATATGTGTGTGTGTGTGTGTGTGTGTGTGTGTGTTTATATATATATATATATATATATATATGTGTGTGTGTGTGTGTGTGTTTATATATATATATATATATACCTATAATTCTTTTTCTAAAACTCAGTTTGATTTCAGTTAGAAATCAGTTAGAAATAAACAGCCTCTGACAAAAATTCACAAGTAAAGCCCTGCTGAGATTTTCTGAGCTGAAATGTAGCTAATCAGGGACAATTTAATTATTATTTTTTTTGTGAAACACAGTTAATCCCTCTTTGGTGGATTCAGTCATGTATTAACAGTTAAAATATCTTTCTACAGATTGAATTATTAAACGTTGTTGGTTATATGCCTGTAGAGACTGTTTGATTTCAGAAGGATGTGGGGAGCAGGTCCCACGTGTAGTTATCCAATGGTCACATTTCACCTTGTGTTTTGGGGGGGGGGAGAGAATCACTTCCAGGGCATACCAGCCCGTTTCCTCACCACCCCAACCCCCTCCGACCAGCGGATGTGTGTGTTTGTGTGTGTGTGTGAGAGAGAGAAGGGGGTGGGGGAGTAAGGGTCTTCAATAAGACTCTCTGCATGCTCAATGCTAAGGGGTGAAACATAAAAAGTTTTTATGTTAAAAATGAAAGAAAGAAAACGAGAAAAGAAACAACCGCATGGAGCCCTCCTGCCACCTGAGGGAAAGGTTTTCAGAGAGGTTTCAAGATTCTTTTAATACACAGGAACTTATTAGATTTGTTGCGGGAATTGCTTGAAAAATGTCTGGATATATATTCATCATTTGGAGTGATAATATCAGGTATTTCTGAAAGGTGGAGTACGTTCATGAGAGAGCGTTTGGATGTCTGAACGCCCGGAATTGATATTTTAACTTAACGATTCAATTAAAAAAATTAAATAAAAAATAAATAAAAATAAAAATACTGCTCCATTTCTAATGGATCTTTTTCTTTCTAATTGTGATTTAGCTATTACATTTATAAATACGTTAAGTTGTTATTCGACAACGGAATAAATCATTTAAATATCTGAAAACATCGTGTTTTTCTATGTATATTATATACAAGGATAAACTAAAGAACGTGGTGCTTGAACGATTGTGTGTGTGTGTGTGTGTGTGTGTGTGTGTGTTTTCGTTATAAAAAATGTCCACGCCTCACAGGTGGTCTGTGTAAAGAGAAGATTGCAAGAAACAAATCCCTGGGTTTCAATAAATCACTAAATGGATAGTGTTTCAAAACATTATTTATAAACTGTACAAATCACGTCAATAAACGTGGAACAGTTTGTACTCCACATTAAATTTAGACTAATAAGATTAAAATATATTAAAAGACGTTGGAAAGAAACATCAAAAGGGAAACACTAAATTACTACACAATGTGGTATGATATGATTTAAGGTTAGGAATTAGGGGGTTTGGGCTTTTTCATTTTTTACAATGAAAAAAACAGAAAAATAGAGTGACCCAAAAACAATCA
This sequence comes from Myxocyprinus asiaticus, assembly GCF_019703515.2. Taxonomy (NCBI): domain Eukaryota; kingdom Metazoa; phylum Chordata; class Actinopteri; order Cypriniformes; family Catostomidae; genus Myxocyprinus; species Myxocyprinus asiaticus. The sequence continues at coordinate 15,704,177 of NC_059371.1, read as the reverse complement.
TTAATCAAATGGCAAGCATTAAAACCTGAGAACATAACTGAATGCCTCTATTTTTTTAATTCCTAAAAGCTTACACATGTTTCTGCTAAGCAAGTTGTGTTACAATGGCCATCAGTTATTTGTAAAGAATAATTGGAACAACAAGAACAATAATAATTACCATTATTCATTGCTAAGGAAAAACACATTTGTTGGTTAATATTTAACTGAATAATCTTAGTTGACCATTATAGGCAATATTTTCTTCAATTAAATCTATGTGAAGGGGACCAGTAATTAGTGGGAGAAAATTATTTAAATGTACTCTGCACATTTTTTTATTTTATTTGTTTAAGATTGTGATGAACTAAATAGAGATTTTCTTCTTTTTTTTTTTCTTTTTTTTTGTAGAGCTCTTTCACATCAGATTTGGGGCAGAAGTTCACTGTGCAATGCAACAAGTTCTATTTTTTTATCTGTTGTTTGTAGAAATTTTCTAAACAAAAACCTATTTGATTTCACAGAGTTTATGTGAGACAATAATCTGTACTCTTGCATTTAAGATGAAAACTTGTCAGAATCATGCATTGGTTCTGCTAAAGGACAAGCCAGTCAAATGTGATCACTGTACCTCATTTTCTGGAAAGGAAAATCTCAAATGTAAGGATATGAAGTCACTTCATCATTCAATGATTCTTATTGTTCAGGCATTGTCATGGTTTTACCACAACATCTATATTACCTGAGATAAACTGCATTTTCAGGCAACAGTAGATTATTCGAAGCCTTCCCTAAATAGTTGCTGGAGAGAAGTATAACTAATCTCAGTTGGGGAGCAGCTATATTTTCTCCAAACAAAATATTTTAAATTTGTACATAAAAGTCCATTAATAAAAAAAAAAGTGTTAACAGAAAACTAGTAAATCCATAATAGATAAATAGAAAGAGGAAAACCAAACAAATACTTAACAAGGGTAACCTTTCAAAATCTAGAATAACTATCATTATTTTTACAGTACATAAGAGATTAGCACTGTATCATGTTCCAGTACTAATGTTTGCATGTCATATTAAAACAGTGATAATCAGAGGTGTTTCTCTTCCTCTCAGTAAAATGGGAAAATCCTATGGAAGTGTCCTGTGACTTCCTCTTAAAGTTCCTCTTGAGTTCAAGAGCTGACTCGGACATCATACATCATCAGTAACTTTAGAATAATCAGATACACATTTTCAATCAACTAAAAAAAGCTTGTTGCATCGGCATTGGAATTGCCATGGTCAGAATCAGAATGAGCTTTATTGCCAAGTATGCTTACACATACAAGGAATATTTCTTGGTGACAGAAGCTTCCAGTGCACAAACAATACAGCAACAAGACAATAATAAAAAATAAAAGCCAATAGAAAATATAAGTATATATAGAAATACACAATAAGACATTATATATATATATATATATATATATATATATATATATATATATATATATATATATATATATATATATACGTATGCACAAATACAAATCTGTTATATACAGTGCAAGGAAATGTAATGCAGAAGGGGGAGGATATGTTAAATAAATATAATAGAGTAAGCTGTGTATTGCACATAATTATTGCACAATGGGGCAGTTTTAGCTGTTCATGAGATGGATAGCCTGAGATAAAAAACTGTTCCTGTACCTGATGATATTCCAATGTCAAGACATGATATGCCGTATCAACAAAATCAACAAAACCTTTTTACTTAAGCATAAAAAGGTTTTGTTGAAAGCTAAATGTTTATTGATGAGATAGTTAAGGAAATTAAATGGTGTCTTTTAATCTAGTTATCATTAAAGGTATAAATGCACACAATACTTTAAAATAAATAAAAAGCATTGAAAACATTGTGTACCTAAACAGTTCCTTGGAGTAACAAGTAACTCAACTAAAAGTTTTCGAAAATTGTGGTATGGTAAATCCTTCAAACTACAGTGTAATTTGGTACCAAATTAAACAAGTAAAAGTAAACATATTCCTAACAGCACAGTAGTTTGAAAACACAAAATAAATATGCTGAAAACAAATTTAGAACATGACCCAACATGATTGAGTCCAGAAGGGTGTTGTTGAAAAATCAAAGAGTTCATTTAAATTGGGAAGTGCCCACTCAACATCACGTTGAGTTTCCCCCTCTTTCTCTTTCACACACACATTTGCACACACACTAACAGACCTACACACGTTGCCTCTGTTCATCAAGATCCCACACATTTTGGTCAGAATGTTTTGCCTACTTACTTTTTTAATTCTAAATCAAGCCCAAATAGAGACTGTGCACCCTTTTGAAAGGAAGAGCTATTTCCAAGTCCCATCTGAGGACTCATTTTCTGATTGTTTGTTTATTTCTATTTTTCTGGACTTTGCAGCTGGGCTTTATTCAGTTTGATTATAGTGGAGTGGTGGTCTGTTATTTAGATGCTCGAGATCGATTTTAAAGTGCTATGTGAAACGCCACATGCACACCACACTGCCGGCCCAGTAAAACCTCTCCTCTCTCCACCTCAAAAGTGCTTGTAAAAAAACCTATTATGGAGAACAAGGGGAGAGTGAGTTTCAAAGCAAAGTCAGCCCTCATTCCTACTCGACCAGCTCCTAATTACTCTCTGATTAACCATGGGACTCACAAAGCTGATATTTGCCTCTTTATACGAATGCCATGATGACAGGAACCAGAAAGGGGGAAACACACACACGCACCCTAAAATAAGCCTGGGTTTGAAGGGCATTGGGGGAACATCTGTAGCTATTTATGAGTAAGTAGCCAGTAGTCAAATTTCTAACAGGTCATCCTTGTCCTGTACTCTCTATTTGTCTTATGTCTCTGTCCACAATGCCACTGTCCTCTCAAATCCAACACATTCTCTCTGAGTAGCTTGCCATCTCCCAGCAAAATCACCAAAGCCCTGCAAAACAAGCCATTGATGACAACAATGGCAATTAAGCAGGGGGTGATTTGTACACATCTGGAGTGGATTTCCTTACTAGAACAGTCCCTGGTGCACAAAATCAGCTCTTTGGCTCCTTTCTACCCCCTTCCACACTGTTGAATTGTGGACTTTAGAGCATGCTTTTTTATGTGTTTGGTTAAAAGCAGATGATTGGTTTATGTTAGCTCAGGAAGGCGATAAACAGCTTAGTTGCACTGTCAAACCACCGATAGAGCAATCGTGGAAGCCCGTGCACTGCGTATTGGGTGATGTCATTCTTCCACACATGTCATCATGTTAAGACAATTCTCTATACTTTGCATGGGGTCTTTCTGATGCTTTTCTGGGGAACATGTGAACTGTTGACTAGTTAGCCCCACCTCCTTGTGCACTGTGGGTGGCTGTATCTGCAGAGTTGGGCATTTTTGATTTTGATATAGTTTTGATATAATCTTTGCTCTATGAACCCAAGTTAAATTCTAATTCCCTCATCATTTACTCACCCTTATGCCGTCTGAAACTCATATGATGTTCTTTCTTCTGCGGAACACAAACAAAGATATTTTGATGGAGATATGATATGAATATATTCATACAATACAAGTCAATGGGTCCAAAACTTTCAAGCTCCAAAAGGACATAAAGGTAATCCATATATGGCTATGGAGTAGTATAATCCATGTCTTCTAAATAAATATGATCAGTTTTGGGTGGGAATAGATCAAAATGTTATTCCTTTTTCACTGTAAATATTGACATCTGCAGTCTTCTAAGCATGGATATGATTTGAAGCTCTATTACACTTCCTCAAGCTTGACACTTGTGGAGAGCATTTGTACAGCACGTGCACATGGGCTGAGGGCAGAGGAGACGGCAGATGAATTGGTTAAAATGTCCACAGAGGGTGCCAAAAGCAAGTTGTTTTCAGTTGTAATACAGTGAAGAGGAATGCATATTTTATAAACTGCACACCTCCAACCCAAACCACAACCCTAAACCTAACTATCAGTGAAGTAAAAATTTAATGTTAGAGGGGATACCTCAAAATTGCACTCATCACCGATTATGCAATAGTGCTTTCTTCCTGGTGGGATCCTAACCCAGATCTCCCACACTGCTGGTGCAACATGCTACCAGGCGCACCACAGAGGAAGTTAAACACATTGCAGCCAAAGCAAAAATGCCTTATAGGACATGGTGCTTGTCAGCGAGTTGGCAAAATGTGGCCGATCCTAGGGTACCGTAATTCTCAGACACAACATGCCGACTTCCCGTGTGTGATCATGTTGCAACCTCATGATTTTCACTGAAAAAGTATTTAAATTTTGGGTTGTTTTGCACCAAAACCTATCGTATGGCTTCAGATGACTTGGAATATGATGCACAAGCCACATGAACTACTTTTAGAATAGGCCTGCATTTGGGTCCTTAAGCTTTAAAGTCAGTAACTATTATCTTCTTTTGTATTAAAAAGACAGACCAGATGGATTCGAATCCTGGATGTGCTGAGTGACTCCAGTCAGGCTTCCTAAGCAACCAATTGGCCCGGTTGCTAGGGTGGGTAGAGTCACGTTGGGTTAACCTCCTCATGGTCGCCATAATGTGGTTCTCGCTCTCAGTGGGGCACGTGGTGAGTTGTGCGTGGATGCCGCGGAGAATAGCGTGAAGCCTCCACACGCGCTAGGTCTCTGCAGTAACGCGCTCAACGAGCCACGTGATAAGATGCGTGGATTGACGGTCTCAGACACGGAGGCAACTGAGATTCATCCTCCGCCACCCAGATTGAGGCGAGTCACTATGCCACCATGAGGACTTAGAGCACATTGGGAATTGGGCATTCCAAATTGGGGAGAAAAGGGGAGAGAAAAAAAGACAGACCAAGATATTCATAAAAATTTTGTTTTCCGACTTTCAAGAAAGAAAGTCATACAGGTTTACAACAACATGAGGGTGAGTAAATTACGACTTTTAATTTAAGTTTAGGGTGAACTATTCCTTTAACCCTCATATTCTGTAATGTTGTTTCTGTTTGGGGTCATTTTAAACCCAGCAAAAACTAATTTTAGAATAACAGTGCATCTAGAATAATAGTGCAGTCTATTGTGTGTACATGTAGTTAAGCTTTTTTTCAAGTTTCAAATTTTGTTCATTTTGTTTTGTTCAGTTCTCATGAGATTAAACTGATACTTAAATGTTAAGTATGTTTGTTAAGCTATCATAAAGGCCAAAGTGTCTCTCAGAACCCAAACAGAATATGAGGGTTTCCCCACAGAAAGCCACTAGTTCTGCTTTCCTTTCCATTTCTTTCTTTATTCCAAGTTCTCTGTTCATTTCTCTGACCATTCTCTCCTTACATACTGTATCCTAGCTATCACCACCACATCTCTGTATCAGTCTCTTCCCATCATTTCTATACAGGAAATTATTCAAGCCCAAAAGTAAAGGCAACAGCCTGCAGTATCACAAGTTAGTCCGTCAGTGCAGTGGCTCTGTTTGAGAATGATAAGAGACTTGGGTGGACCCAGCAATGCTCTGCACATGCACATATGACTCCCCATGCACTCTGCGATAATGTGACATTCTAAGATGATACTGATCCTGTCTATCCTGAGTGTTTGAAGTGATGTGTGTTTAATCACTGAGTTCCAAAGCTGTAAAGTCATCACTAACACATCTCTGAACACATTCAGTGTGATATTAGGAACAAGAAGGGATGGGCAAGTCATAATTCAATATGAAGGATTACAATGAAAGATTTCAACTGTCTTTACTGACTAAGTTCACATTTAGAGAAAACATTTGTTCTCTGAGTTGCTGTTCCACTCTCTCATCATAAAAGCTAAGTGAGTTCTGTGGATGAGCGCACAATGAGAACTGATTGTTTTAACCTCAATCTCATGGCCTTTGAAGATCTAATTCACTTCCTCACCTGAAGAAAGTTTCAGAACTGTGCACAGTTAAAGAGTGAGAGCCGAATCTTGCTCGCTTTGTTATCATCACAGTCATCTCTGACAATGAAAAACAGTGTCTGGTGTGTGTATGTATGCACATGCGAACATTTCAATGGATGGGGGGATGGGCCAGGTCATTAGAGAGCAGGAATAAAGGGAAGGCAGTAGACACAGGAAAGAGAGAAACATGATGACAGAGCGCAGGAGGAAATGATGAGAGATATGACGAGTGAATGGAGGTATATATGAATGTTACGAGATACTGTGGTCTTAACTGCTTGCCCAGCAAACGCTCTTGGTCATTCAGCGATAGGGATCTATTGACCGGACGCCTTTCAGTTGAGAATGAGAATGATCATATTTCTATAGCATTCTGCAAAGTCACAGTAGTTCTCAAACTGTGGTCCGGAAGGGTAAACGAGACAAACTGTGGTCCGATAATTGACAAAACCACCAACAATGAATTAATTAACTGTTATATGTCAGTGTATGTAAGTGTTCAGTCCAACTTCTTAGCTAGCAAACAGTTGGCTCAATCAGTTTCATGAGCTAAAAGTAGCAGTATAATTAATTCAATTGAAATAAGAAACAAAATAGCTGTCTAGCAAAATTCTGTCAGTACAAGTGAGGCTGTTTACTCTAGTTATTCCATGTCAAATAAATTAAATTCCAGAAATTTTCCTGGCTGAAATTTTTATTTGTAAATCCTTTTCTGAAAAAAGATAAACATAAATGATGATGAAAGCCAATATATTAAATGCCATGAATCAATATTAATTTGGGGGGGGGGGGACTACAGTTAAAAAAAAAGGAAGGCAGCGTCAATATTTTATTTTTGCACAGAGCTTGGAAAGTATAAAATCAGTTGATTTCAGAAACCATGTTGCATTGTATGCCAATGGAGTGAATCCAAACACAGAAAAAAACACTTTTTTGTTCCAAAGTTGGAGTGCCTATATCTCCAGAATTATTAAAGAGAAAAAAATCTCTCATAATTTACTCACCCTCAGGCCATCCCAGAAGTAATACATATGACTCCAGTGATTAAATCAATGTTTTCAGAGGTAATATGATAGGTGTGGGTGAGAAACAGATCATTATTTAAGTCCTGTTTTACTATAAATCTCCACTTTCAAGGGTTGAGATTTATAGTAAAAAAAAGAATGAATTTGACCATTGAGTCTTATGGATAATTTTTATGCTGCATTTATATGCTTTTCGAGCTTCAAAGTTCTGGTCACCATTCACTTGCATTGTTGTAATGTTTGTAGGAAGGAGTCAAGAAAGAGGATCTGAATGCAGGCTTTTTAAATAAAAACTCAGGAAAATAAATACAGGAAACTGAAACAGAACAAACCGTTACATCCATGAATGGAAAACAACTGACAATGAATACAGGCGAACGTGGGGACTAAATACACAGAGAACTAATGATGAAACGAGAGACACCTGACACTAATGAACACAAGGAACAATGAACAAAGACCATGAAAAAGAACTACAAAACCCATAAACAAATGAAAGACACGAAATGGAGGAGAGTCACGTGACGCCATGCAAGGATCAGACGTGTGAACGGCGAGCTCTGCGCACTTTGCTAGTTTGAACACTTTTAATGACATAAACCGGTGAGATTCGATACACTCTGTTCCATAACTGTTCTAGGAGGACAGTATGTCAAAGAATTCAAAATCCTCGGGCTCTGGAGACATTAAAAGACACTTACGTGCTCAAGCTGACGCCCCTGAGCAGGCTGCAAGTCTGGGAGTCGATTTAGTCGGAGAAGTGCAGGAAATGCAACGAGAGATGCTGAACATGTTGGCAATGCTGACAAAGGTCGTTGCTGACTTGGAGGATGTTGCTGTGATACGTCGATCGATCACTGCCATGGAGGCGAAATTCACTGAGGTGGTTACAAAAGTGGGGGATGTCGAGAAACGGATCGATTATCTGGAGTCATCAGAGAAGGAATTATCTGCTAATCTGCTAGCTACTAAAGTGGATTTGAAGCGTGTCTGGGAGAAGTTGGAGGACATGGAGAACCGTAGCCGGCGGAATAACGTCTGTATAACTGGAATCCCTGAGGGAGCAGAGGGACAGGATACGGTGAAATTCCTGGATGGGCTCTTTCCGTATCTGCTCGACACAGCAGGCCATAAGCTGGAAATCGAGCGAGCTCACAGGGTTCCTGCTTATCGATCTGTAGAGGGAGACAGGCCCCAATCAATTCTGGCCAAATTTCTGAGATCATCCAATAAAGATCTTGTGTTACGCGAGGCGAGGTGTAAAGGAACGCTTGGAAGAACCACAGAATTTTCTTGTTCCCAGACTTTACAAATTCGACAAGAGAGAAGCGTGATCGATTCAAGGAATACAAGAAACTCTGAAACCAACGGAAGGTTGCTTTTGCACTGATATTCCCGGCCAAATTGAGAATAGATGCTAAGGATGGTCGTAAAACATTCACATGCCCACAGCAAGCGATGTCCTTCATAAAGTCAATGGAGTGAGCAAGTCATCTCGTTGTACTCATGTTGCAGCTGAGTGGTCCGGCTCACTGAACATTCGCTTGACTGTTTGAAGATTCTGCACGCTTTTTTTTTTTGTGCTGGTTCCGCCTAGTGGCTGGAGTTTATTTTGTAGAGTGGCACACCTTCAGGACAGTTTTATGGATGAATCTACATGCTCTGGACGCCAGTTGGCGCTGTCGTGGGCAGGGTTAATGCGCATATTTTTCTTTTTTCTGTTTGTTTTGTTCTGGGGGAAGTTCGGGTTTTGATTGTCACACTAATGTTGGAATGTGGTCTTTATAATCTTGTTTTTAAAACACAATCTATTATTTCTTATATGTCAAAATGTCAAATGTTAATATGAGTGGATTGTCTCTCTCCACGTGGAATGTGAATGGGTTGGGGCACCCCATAAAAAGAAGGAAGGTTATTTTTCTTCTTAAGCATAAGAAATATAATATAGTGTTTCTTCAAGAAACGCACCTTTCTCCGCAGGAAGTTGAAAAATTTGGAAAGATATGGGGTGGGCATTTTGTTTTATAGTGCTGGCTCGAGTAAGAGCAGGGGAGTCATTATGCTGATTAGTAAACATCTACAATTCAAATGTCTCGAACAGAGTAAAGATAAATTAGGAAGAGTCATTATTGTTTTAGCTGAAATTCAGGGACAAAGTCTTATTTTGGCTAATATTTATGCACCTAACGTTGATGATCAGGGCTTTTTTATAGATCTTGAAGGGATGTTGCAAGCCGCTGGCACCCGTCATGATATAATATTGCGAGGAGACTTTAATCTTTTGATGAACTCAGTCCTTGATCATAGTGAAATGTGTGCAAGCCCCCTAGAGCAACACTGACGCTTCACAGGATGTGTAAAAATCTTGGTCTTACAGATATTTGGAGACTTTTGAACCCATCTGGTAGGGACTATAAATTTTTTTCATCAGTCCATTAGATTTACTCTAGAATAGATTGTTTTTGATATCTAAGTCCCTCATTTCATCTGTCATTGATTGCTCAATTGGAAACATTTTAGTCTCAGATCACGCCCTGGTGTGTTTAGAGGTGTTGCCACATATGAAGAAAAGGAAAGCATATAGTTGGCGCTTTAATGTATCCCTTTTGCAAAATCCTGAATTCCAACAAATGCTAAAGGCTTAAATCAATGTCTATATGGAGACCATCTGGTCCTCAGTGTCCTCTGTGGGCGTGGCTTGGGAGGCACTTAAGGCAGTTATTAGAGGCTGGATCATACAGTAAGCTGCATTCACCAAAAAATCCAAAGCACAAGAACTCGTGGAATTGGAAGGGAATATTAAAAGTGCCGAGGCTGAGCTGAAGTGCCAAATGTCGTCTAATGGCCTCAGAGAACTGACCTGACTGAAATACAGATATAATACTATTTTGTTGCGGAAGGTGGAGTTTTGGCTATTCAGGGCAAGACAGTCATACTTTGAGTCGGGGGACAAAGCAGAGAAGCTTCTGGCTAGATATATAAAACAGAGAGAGTCTTTTTCTACCATTCCCTCAGTTAAATCTGCTGGTGGTGAAATATTTACCTCAGCCACTGATATTAATAATGCTTTTAAAGACTTCTATCTTGATCTTTATAGTTCCACATCTTTGTGTATTGAAGAGGATTTTAGAAAATTTGTGGAACCATTAGAACTTCCTAAACTGTCGGCTGAGCAAAAACTTTGGAGGAGCTTGACGAGGTAATTAAGGCCTTGCCTACAGGCAAGCCTCCGGGGCCAGACAGCTATGCCACAGAATTTTTTAGATCTTATGCTACAGAACTGGCTCCACTTTGCTAGAAGTTTATACGGCATCATTAAAGAATGGAAAGCTTCCTCCAACCATGACAGAAGCCTGGATCAGTCTGATTCTTAAAAAGGACAAAGATCCAAGCGAGTGTAAGAGTTACCGTCCAATTTCCCTGATCCAGCTAGATGTTAAAATATTATACAAAATTTTGTCAAACAGATTACATTTACATTTACATTTACATTTATTCATTTGGCAGATGCTTTTATCCAAAGCGACTTACAAAAGAGGAAAACATAAGCGAATCATCTTAGGAGACAGTGGTATGAAAAGTGCTGTATTACAAAGTATCACTAGCATCATAAAAGTATTCAAAACAGAATAAAGTGCAACAGAAATTTTTATTTTTATTTTTTTAATTTTTTTTAATGACTGGTTAAGTGCTCATGGAAAAGATGTGTTTTAGTTGTCTTTTGAAGACAGAGAGTGAGTCAGCTTCACGGATGGAGCTGGGAAGGTCGTTCCACCAACGTGGTACGATGAAGCTGAAAGTCCGGGAAAGTGTTTTGGTGCCTCTTTGTGCTGGTACAACAAGGCGACGTTCCTTAGCCGACCGCAGGCTTCTAGTGGGCGCGTAGCTCTGCATAAATGATTTTAGGTATGCTGGAGCAGACCCAGTGACTGTTCTGTATGCCAGCATCAGAGCCTTGAATTTGATATGTGCATCAACTGGCAGCCAGTGGAGAGAGACAAGGAGTGGTGTAACGTGCTATCTTTGGTTCATTAAAGACCAGACGTGCTGCTGCATTCTGGATCATTTGGAGGGGTCTAATTGCACATGCAGGGAAGCCTGCAATGAGAGCATTACAGTAGTCCAGTCTAGTTATGACAAGTGACTGGACAAGCAATTGTGTGGCATGTTCAGAGAGGAAGGGTCTTATTTTCCTGATATTGTAGAGTGTAAATCTACATGATCTTGCGGTCTTTGAGATGTGGTCTGTGAAATTTAGTCTATTGTCGATGGTTACCCCTAGATTTCTGACCGATTTGGAAGGCGTTACTGTAGTTGCACCCAGCTGCATGGTGATGTTGTGTTCAACAGCAGGGTTGGCTGGAAAGACAAGGAGTTCAGTCTTGGCTGGGTTGAGTTGCAGGTGGTGCTCCTTCATCCAGGCCGAGATGTCCACCAGGCAGGCAGAAATTCGAGCAGTCACTGTGGTGTCGTTGGGCTGGAAAGACAAGTAGAGTTGTGTGTCATCAGCGTAGCAGTGGTAAGAGAAACCATGTGTCTGAATGATGGGTCCCAGTGATGTTGTGTATATAGAGAAGAGAAGTGGCCCAAGCACTGATCCCTGAGGTACCCCAGTAAGTAGCTGATGTGGCTTGGATACCTCACCTCTCCAGGCTACCTTGAAGGACCTACCTGAGAGATAGGAATGAAACCAGTCAAGCACAGTTCCTGTGATCCCCAGCGAGGAGAGGGTAGAGAGTAAGATCTGATGGTTGACTGTGTCAAAGGCTCCAGAAAGGTCCAGCAGAATCAGGACTGATGATCTGGATTCAGCTTTCGCCCGTCTCAGCGACTCAGTGACAGACAGCAGGGCAGTCTCGGTGGAGTGTACACTTTTAAAGCCTGACTGATTGTCATCCAGCAGCTTGTTCTGTGAGAGACAGGCAGAGATTTGTTTGAAAACTGCCCTTTCAAGTGTTTTTGTCATGAATGGGATGAGAGAGACTGGGCTGTAGTGTTCTATTTGTGTGGGATTAAGTGTGGGTTTCTTCAGCAGCGGGGTTACTCGAGCCTGCTTAAATTTAGTGGGAAAAGTGCCTGTAAGTAGAGATGTGTTAATTATGTGTGTGAGTGCAGGTAAGATGGACGGAGAAATGGCTTGGAGAAGGTGAGAAGGAATAGGGGTCAAGGGAGCAGGTAGTGGGGTGGTTGGAGAGGAGGAATTTAGAGACCTCAGTGTCAGTCAGAGGAGAGAACATAGAAACAGAAGAGTTGCATACAGGAGACAGGTGTTTGACAAGGTGTGGTGCTGAGAATGCATTGCTGATGGTTGTAACCTTATTAGTAAAAAATGTGGCGAAGACATTTGCTGTCAGTGATGTGTCAGGCGGTGGAGGGGGAGGGCAGAGAAGTGTGTTGAATGTTCTAAACAAGCTGCGAGTGTCTGTGGTGCTGTTGATCTTGTTCTGGTAATAGGAGGTTTTTGCAGATTTAACGTTATCTGAAAAAGTTGCAAGCAGGGACTGATATTTACCTAGATCTGCTGGTTCTTTAGATTTCCGCCATCTCCTCTCAGCTGCCCTGAGGTCAGTCCGATGTTCTTGAAGGACATCAGACAGCCAGGGGCTGGGTGGTGTAGCACGTGCTGGCCTAGAGGAGATAGGACAGATGTTGTCTAGACAGGTTGTTAAAGTAGAGCTTAATGTGTCTGTGGCAGTGTTTACATTCAGCATGGTAAATACATTTTGTGTAGGAAGAGATGTAGAGACAGCGGTGGAAAGGCAAGAGGGTGAGAGGGAACGGAGGTTACGGCAAAAGGAAACCAATGGTGGAGTCTGTTTTAATGTAGATGGGAGGGTCATGTTGAATTGAACAAAGTAGTGATCAGAGACATGTAAAGGAGTAACAAGAATATTTGAGTTGGTACAGTTACGTGTAAAGATGAGGTCCAGCTGGTTGCCCGATCTGTGAGTTGCTGTGGTGTGTAGTTTTTCCAAGTCAAATGAGGCCAGGAGAGTATTCAATTCAGTGGCCTGGGGCTTGTCTTGGTGTATGTTGAAATCCCCAAGAACCACAAGTGGCCTACCATCCTCCGGCAAGGAGGACAGCAGGACATCCAACTCCTCAAAAAGTTTGTCAGCTGACCTGGAGGGCGATAGATGACAACAACATGTATTTTTGTGGGTTGCATTGTAGTAATAGCATGGAATTCAAAACTAGTATTATTAGATAGTGAAGAGTGTGTTGAAAAAGTCCAGTTGTTATGAATGAGCAAACCTGTTCCCCCGCCCCTACCAGTGTGTCGAGGGGTGTGAGAGAAGGAGAAGTTGTTGGAGAGAGCAGCAGGTGTTGCTGTATCCTCTGGACGTATCCTTGTTTCTGTCAGTGCCAGGATGCTGAGGGTGGACTGCGTGGCAAAGGCTGGAATGGAGTCAGCTTTGTTCACAGCTGACTGGCAGTTCCAGAGTCCCACTGAGAAAGAGAGCGGAGCAGGTGCTGAAGTGCAAAGTGGCCGTAGGTTGTGCGGGTTGCGTTTGGTGTTGCATCGATATCGTGTAAACGGTCTGTAACAGATAACAGAGATGTGCTTGAGGGCATGTGTTATTTGTGAAGTAGACATGTTAGTATATAGAAGGAAAATAATAAGAGATACAATAACAACATACTTAAGTGCTATGGTGAGTGGCGCCTTGTTGATTAAGTTATGATATCTCGCATACATGTAGATCAGGTGGGGTTTATTCGAGGCCGCAGCTCTTCTGATAACATTAGGCTTTTCATCAATATCATGTGGTCAGTGGCGAATGATCAGACTCCGGTAGCTACCATCTCACTTGACGCCGAAAAGGCATTTGATATGGTAGAGTGGGATTATCTTTTTAAGATTTTGGAAATGTACGGGTTCGGGAATACTTTTACTGGATGGATTAAGTTACTTTATAGACATCCGGTTCGGTAACGGAGGTACAAACAAATGGATTAATTTCAGATTATTTTACTCTGGATAGGGGCACCCGTCAGGGTTGTCCTCTTTCCCCATTATTGTTCTGTCTTGCCCTGGAACCATTAGGAGCCACGATAAGAAAGGAGGAGGATTTTCCAGGGATGATAGCGGGAGGTTTGGCGCATAAGCTTTTGCTTTACGCAGATTATATTTTATTATTCGTCGCCGACCCCACTAGATCTATGCCTTGCCTCCACAGAATTATTAATTCCTTTTCTAAATTCTCAGAATACAGAGTTAATTGGTCTAAATCCAAAGCTTTGGCTCTGACAGCATACTGCCCGGTAACGGCTTTTCAGCCAGGTGCCTTCCAGTGGCCCAAACAGGGCATTAAGTATTTGGGTATTTTATTCACAGCAAATTTGTGTGATTTAGTTAGGGTTCATTTTGACCCTTTATTAAAAAGGTTTTCGAGCGATATGGGCAGGTGGGCTTCATTACATTTATCTATGTTTGGGAAGGTTAATATTATTAAAATGAATTGTATTCCAAAATTCAACTACCTGCTACAATCTCTCCTTATAGATGTCCCCCTCTCTTATTTCAAGCAATTTGATAGCATAGCGAAGTACTTCATTTGGAATGGTAAATGTCCCAGATTACATTTCAGTAAGTTGCATAGGCTGATTGACAAAGGTGGGCTAGGCCTACCCAAGATTTTGTTTTATTATTATGCATTCAGTCTCAAACAATTGGCTCATTGGTCGCTTCCACCTGAGAGAGCCCCTCCCTGGTTTTGTACTGAACAGGAAGTTCTTGCCCCTATTTTGGCATTGCAAAGCCTTTCTATCAAACTAACCAGAGAAGTTAAGTTACACCCCATTATCTCTCATTTGAATGCGGTATGGACAAAAGTGTCCAGAGTGTTTAATTCGGATGTTTATTTAAATGTTGCTTCGAGCATATGGCTGAACCCAAATTTAAGTATTATTAAGTCCATTTTCTGCTGGACAGAGTGGATTGTGAGGGAGATTAATACGCTCAGTGACCTGTTTGAGAGTGGAGTGTTGAGATCCTTTGAAAATATGGTTCAACATTTTGGGATTCCCAAGTCTCAATTCTTCAGGTATTTACAGCTGCGCCACCTGCTCTGTACAATTTTTGGGAGTAGCATACACCCCCCTAAAACGGCAGATACTCTGGGAGTGGTGATTACTGCTTTTGGAAAAGGTCATGAGGCATCAGTGTATTACTCCCAGCTAATTCAGAGTCTGGGGGATGGAGCTTCAATTTCTCTCAATAGATTATGGGAGAAAGATTTAACTTGGTAGTGGAGGAGGGAGTGTGGGCTAGGATTCTAAAAAACGTCAATCCTACATCTAGAGATGCAAGGGTGCGCCTTATGCAATTTAAGATTTTATATCGATACTATTACTCTATATTGTATAGGCTTGGTCTTAAAGACACACCCACCTGCTGCCGATGCCAGTCAGAAGATGGGGACACAACCCATGTTTTTTGGTGGTGTGTTAAGATCCAAGAATTTTGGTTGAGGCTTCAGAGTTTTATTTGTGACGTATTGGGCACTCAAATTTCTTTTTGCCCCAGACTCTGTATTTTAGGTGATGGGGCGGTCATTAATATAGTGGATAAATGCATAAAAAATTGTGTCCTAGCCAGTGTTATGAATTCAGCTGGAGCTCCCTCATTTCAAGAGTGGTGCACAGAGATGGGCAGGGTAGCGGCATTCGAGGAAATTTCATGTAGATGGCTAGGCAACTTTTATTTTTTTTTTTTATTTCATAAAAAAATGGGGCAGCTATTTGGCTGTTTTGGAGGGCTCTCGGGGAGGGGCAGTGGAGAGAGAAGTGTAGTTTTAAATGTACCTGTATGTGGTTATTTTTTTATATTTTTTTTCTTTTTTTTTTCCTCTTTCTTTTTTTTAGTGTGTATACTCAAATGTATGTGTGACCACCGGGATATTTGTTGAGGGTCAGGGTGGGGTTGGGGATTGGGAAGGGGAAAGGGAATAATGGGGTTAAATGTTGATTCTGTGAATATATATATATTATTTGCTTTTCTGTGTCAATTGTGTGAATCAATAAAAAAAAGTGTTAATCAGAAAAAGAAAGACACAAAATTAACAATAAACATACACAGCGACCCCTGGTGGTCGCCCAAGTAATCTTTACAGAGCCCCTTATCTAAGGAGTGGCTCCAGAAGCCCCTTAACATATAAAAACAAAAAACAAAAAAGTTAATGGGAGGAGGAGTCACAGGAGGCCCAGGAGGAGCCGCAGATGGCGGGGCTCAGTAGTCTCAGGGGAGCAAGGCACAAGGGGGCTCAGGGGAGCAAGGCACTAGGAGACTCAGGGGAGCAAGGCACTAAGGGATTCAGGGGAGCAAGGCACTAGGAGACTCAGGGGAGCAAGGCACTATGGGACTCAGGGGAGCAAGGCACTAGGAGACTTAGGGGAGCAAGGCACCAGGGGACTCAAGGGAGCAAGGCACTAGGGGACTCAAGGGAGCAAGGCACTAGGGGACTCAAGGAAGCAAGGCACTAGGGGACTCGGGCAGCAAGGCACTAGGGGACTCGGGCAGCAAGGCACTAGGGGACTCAGACAGCAAGGCACTAGGGGACTCAGACAGCAAGGCACTAGGGGACTCAGAGGGCTCAGAGACCAGGGAAGCTGAGAATTCAAGGGGCAGAGCCATAGGAAACTCGAGGGTCAGAGCCATGGAGGACTCAAAGGTCACCAGGGGTGGACAGGCTCATCAATTGACACAGGGAACTGGACAGGCTGGTCGACAGCCACTGGGAACTGGACAGGCTTGTCGATAGTGTCAAGGAACTGGACAGGTATGTCGACAGCCTCGAGGAATGGGACAGAGTCAATGTCTACAGGGAACTGGACAGGCTCGTCGACAGCCTCCGTGGTCAGGAGCGCTGGCAGTGACTGGGAAACAGCCTCTGTGGCCGTGAGCACAGGCAGTGACAGGGGAACAGCCACTGTGGTCTTGAGCATGGGCAGTGACAGGGAAACAACCTCCGTGGCCATGGGCACTGGCAGTGACAGGGGGACGACCTCCGTAGCCGTGGGCACTGGCAGTGACAGGGGGACGACCTCCGTAGCCGTGGGCACTGGCAGTGACAGGGGGATGACCTCCGTGGCTGTGAACACTGGTAGTGACAAGGGGAAGGCCTCCGTGGCTGTGGGCACTGGCAGTGACAGGGGGATGACCTCCATGGCCGTGGGCACTGGCAGTGACAGAGAAACAACCTCTGTGGCCGTGGGCACTAGCAGTGACGGGAATGGCCTCTGTGGCTGTGGGCACTGGCAGTGATAGGGGAATGACCTCCGTGGTTGTGAGCACAGGTAGTGACATGGAAACGACCTCCGTGGTCGTGAGCACAGGCAGTGACAGGGAAACGACCTCCGTGGTCGTGAGCACAGGCAGTGACAGGGCAGCAGGAGCCCTTCTCCTCCTCCTCTTCCAGATGGCCAGGAGCACTGATGTGGAATTGGCCTCTGTGGAAAAGGACACTGGCACTGTGAGGACCGAGGCTTCAGGCACTGCTCTGGGATGGCTGAGGCTTCAGGCTCTGGCTCGTGGACCATGGCAGGTGTGGGGGCTGGCTTGTGGACCGTGGCAGGCATGGGCGCTGGCTCGTAGACCATGGCAGGCATGGGTGCTGGCTCGTGGACCATGGCAGGTGTGGGCGCTGGCTTGTGGACCATGGCAGGCGTGCGCGATGACTCGTGGAGCATGGCAGACATGGGTGCTGACAGCGGCAAGGGATTACTGTCATACCCCACAGTGTAAAGAGAGAATTTGTCGCCCGGTCCTCAACCGCTCCTCTTCCCTCTGGTGGATGCCAGCTCGCTCCTCCCCCGGCAGACAGCAGCGAGTCCTCTGGCCCCTGGAGGACGGAACCGCTCCTTCCCTTCTCGGCAGATGGCCACGGTTCCTCCGGCTCTCAGCGACCGGCAGCGACCCCTCCGTCCCTAGGCAGACGGCCGTGGCTGCTCCCCTGGCGGATGGCAGCAGCGAGGACTCTGCAACAGCACATCCCTCCTCCCTCACGTGATTCGGCCATGTGCATCTCTCTCGAACCGGCGTCTCCGGTTGACCCATATCTCACTCTCCCACTGATCAGCTGATTCATGCTCCATCACGGCCCGGCAACGCCCTCCTCCTCGTCACACTCCTCCCCCGCCTGATTCAGGTTGGGGCGCCACTGGTCTGACTAACTCCCTTCCGGCCGTTCTGTCAGCCAGTGATCCACCCTGCCTCCTGTGAACCTGGGGGAAAGACGAGGGGAGGTGTGGGGAGAGGGCAAGCAGAGAGACACAGAGAGGAGAGAGAGAGAAGAACTTGCTAGCCGGCTCCCGGACGTGCTGTCGCCCAGTCCTCAACCGCTCATCTGCCCTCTGGTAGACGGCAGCAAGTCCTCTGACCCCTGGCAGATGGCCGTGGCTGCTCCACTGGCGGATGGCAGCAGCGAGGACTCTGCGACAGCGCATCCCTCCTCCCTCCAGGGTTTTGGCACGACTGTAACAGTATAAAGGTTGGGCAAGGAGGAGGCGGGAACCGGATGAACAGTCAACATAAAGTTTAATGGTCAACATAAACTTAACCAACATAAAATATAAGGACACATCGCGGCCACGTGCGTCTCTCTCTCTCTCTCTTGAACCGGTGTCTCCGGCTGCCACTTATCTCGCTCTCCCGCTGATCAGCTGATTCAGCGCAGGCCGCACTCCATCACGGCCCAGCCACGCCCTCCTCCTCATCACAATAACACTGAGCTTTTGTGTGAGACGCTGTAAAAACAATGTCAAAGATGTTCGTTTATAGTATTTTTATGCAGAAAAACAATTGAAAAACAAAGATTTTTCAGTGTGAACGTCCCCTTAGAAAAACAACCAAGACAAAAAATAAAGAAGTTAAAGAAAGAGATACCGCAAGCCTGGGATTTGTTTGCTTTCGAAATTTACCATGTTGCATTAATGATTAGAAATCATCACTCAGTGAGAGTGGCTGATTGTAGTTTTCAGTTCAGTTGTAGGTGCACCAAAACCAGGTGCATCAGGGAACCCCAATTTATCTGTGTCCATACACATTTCACAGTTACATACATGCTTTACATGTATACGATGGTGGTACCACACACATACATACCCACCTATTCCAGTCTTAATTAATCAATACATGCCAGAGCCATTTGTTAGCTATGTGGAGTGCGGTGTGAATTCCCATGGAGGAGGGAGGGGGGACCGTGACCATGTTGCATGCACATGTTGCTTTTAATGATGGCTCTGATAAAAGAGCTTTGGATTAAGCAAACTCTGTTTCATCTAAGGTATATCACTTTATTATAGAATAACACCAACACTCTTCAGCGGAGGTTCATTGGCTAGCATGTGCACAGGAAATGTGGTGTACACTGAGCTGTGTTATCAGAGCAACTTGTTCAAAAACTGAAAAAGAAAGAAGGCCTGAAAAAAGCCAAAGAGATCTGGGTGCAATGCAAGCTTTGATCAGCTCCATAAATTAATGTAAATCACATTTTGAAAGCTTAAAAGCTATGTTATTTCTCCTGAATCAGAAAATCAACTGAGAGGTCAACCACATTTGACATTGTGTGTACTACATGTGAAATTGAGATAGAGTGCTATATATCTCTATTTGCTCCAAAGAAAAAATCTGCTATTACATTTTCACGACTTTCCACAATAGGAAAAAGATAGAGTGGTGAATTTACAGTGACTCCCTCATCAGTTGTATTAGAACCCCCTACGCAGCTGAAGTAATAATCAAAAAAAAAAAAAAAAATACTATACAAAGTACAATTTTATAAATTAACTCTAAATAATAATAAAATGTTGGTTGCTAGATTTACGCAGCTAAATAAGGTTGAAATGTGTCATCAGAGTCAGTGAAAAGAGTCCATTGAACAAAGTAGGGGGAAATTAATTAAACAATCGCACACCAACAAATGTAAACGTGAGGTGGGACAAAGGCAACAAAATACAGTTTTTTTTTTTTTCCCCTGAACTATAAGCACAAATAAATTATTTGTTTTGACTAGATCTACATATAACACCAGCATTCACATTAGGGAAATGCTCACATGATCCATAAAAAAGTAAAAGAATACTGTATGCAAGGGCGTAGATTTGGCTTGAACACTGGGTGGTGGGGATAATATACAGTCAACGGGTTGTTATCACAAAACAAACCCTGACAGGGTGATCAGGACCCCGTCGCGAAGCGCTAAAGGGATTTATTTTGCGGTAACAATGGCCTGACTGTACATTATCCAGCTTATTACATGTCTGCTAACCAAATAAATACATGGACACTAAATATTTATTTGCACTGAAATTATGTAATTACTGTATGTGAGAATTTGCTGAATAGCTGAAATCCAAATTGTCGGAGATCTGTTGGTGTTTATTTTCTAATTAATGACCTTCTGACTGCTCATTATCAGAGACTATTTAACAGAGATGGGTCACTTCTATTCAAATGAATGGGAGAATTTGGCATACCCAACAGATGTATAAAATGTGATAACATTTTTAATACAGTTTTCTTAATACATTTTTTTATACAAGATGTATAAAAGTCCCACCTTACAAGTAAAAGAGCCAATCACTTTTTAGATACAGATATTGCTTGTCATTCACCTCGAGAATGTGCCTGCGCATTAGCAAGACAAGCCGGCAAAATTGCGTTTTAGCCTAATCTGGCCCAAAGAATCATAATTTATTATACCAGTGTGGTCAGATTTGACTGCTGATTTTAAATATGTTCTTTGATCAAAATCTTGACCAACCGTTTTGGAGATTTTGGTCTTTCTCCATTCAAGTAGATAGGAGGGTTCCAAAGATGGCCGTCAAATTTATTAGCTTACTTGTAAAGAACGCACAGTTATCCGAGAAACAGGAAAGATGTACGGTTGTCAGACCGCTAGATGGCGCATTGACCAATCAGAATCCAGTATTCCAGAAAGCCATGAAATAAGTAACTATAACTAAGGCATTTGTACTGCGGCGTTATAAAAGTTCCTTTATTTGTTTGCTCTTTCTTCAACCAACGGCGTGAGTTTAGGGCAGGACTTGTTCGATCAGCAACAGATGGGGGAGTGTTCGAAAAAGCTGTTTGAAAACAATGTTTGTTTTTGCAATTCCACTTGGTGGCACTAGTGGAGCAGAAATGAAACACTTCAGCTTTCATTTTTGGCGGGAATGAAAACGAGGCTGTGATGCAATTTATAAAGCAGTGAAGGTCCTAGATCTAATTTTCACAACTCATGTTTTTCTGCTTCTTCTATAGAATTGTTCTGGAAATATATATATATATATATATATATATATATATATATATATATTATGTTTCATCAGCTGAACGACCAACACCAATTTAATCAACTGTGCAACCCGTTTTAGTGTCTATCCCTCACAGATTTGTTTTTACTCCTGTCAAAAATCAAATAGGACGCTACCCTGAATATAAATCAATTTTTCCTCTTTTTGACTCCTTTTTATTTAATATAAACTTGTATTATTATTACTTGTTAACTGTTATTTTATAATATTTAGTCTACATTTTATTTTATTTTAATTCCTTTGCGCGTATATGTGTTGTATAAATTTAAATGTATGTATGACCCAATATCATGCACTGGCAATGTAAAGCGTTTTACCGTGCAAACAACCTAAATGCTTCTTTTGGGGATCCGATTCTTGCGCCAAAACACTTCCGGTATGTAATGTGTTAACTTTATCTTCGCAGTGTATTGTGGGACAGTGGATGCTCAGTTATGGCGACGAGACCAAAGCACTTGAAACTTTTCATTGTAACTTATTTGCATGTGTCATTCTTTTCAACGAACACGTTTATCGACGCTACAGAAGTGACATGGGATGGAAACGGATACATTCTTTATTGTCCATGCATGGGTAATGAGATGAGTAATACATCTGAAACATTTAGAGCGATTGTGTCCTCATTGAAATGCAAAGAACTGGATTTTAAGAGTTGTGTGATCAAATGAAGGCAAAATTATAATCATATTGCACTCATTTAGATCCAGAGAACGAACTGTAGCATTCAGTTACACAGCGACTGTGTTTTTCTGTGTTGTGTTTGGATTAAGAAATGCACTTATCTGCCATGTTTCTCTTTAGGTCGCTTTGGAAATCAAGCAGATCATTTTCTCGGATCGCTGGCTTTTGCCAAAATGCTGAACCGAACTCTCGCGGTTCCGCCGTGGATTGTTTACCGTCATCACGCGCCTCCTTTTACAAACGTAAACACAACATACGTCACTCCTTTGCACCTTTCAGGGTTCCCACTGTCATGGAATACCTGGAACAATATCAGGGAAGTGTCAAATTGGGATTTCAGACCTGAAAAAATCACGGAAATTAATTTAATCTTATATGATTAAACCATAAGTCATAGATTTAAATTATAAATCTTCAAAAATGTATTGAAATTTCTAGTAATGCTCAGCTCTAGAATATTTCATGGGCTGGAATTTGCACTTTGTGAGTGCAGTCCCTATAAAATTATTTGTAAAATCAGCCTCAACATCCAAATATGTGGGAACCCTGACCTTTCATATATTTCAGTCGGCATTTCAGATCTCGCACTACTAGATCAACAGGAGAAAGTACAATATGGCATGATATGATTGTGTTCCTCTGAAACAGGTGCATGCCCCTTATAGTGAGTATTTCCAGTTAGAGCCCTTGAAGCAGTACCACCGTGTGGTCAGTTTGGAGGACTTCATGGAGCAGTTGGCCCCCAAACACTGGCCCCAGGGCCAGAGAGTTGCCTACTGCTTTGAGTCTGCTGCTCACAGGAGCCCAGACAAGAAGACCTGTCCGATGAAGGTAATGTAGCTTTTTATTCTTCTTAATGCTTGAAGGGTAGTTGTCTGACAGACAGTTAACCACTTGTTCTTGCACTCGCAACACTTTGGGATCTGCTGGCTCTAACTCATTTACTATAAAGAAAAAACAAAGTGCTGAAATGTCCTAAAGACACATTCAGCATTTCCTTCTTTTTTTTAGAATCAGGATTTTCCTGGACTTTTAAACTATGAAATCTTACATGAAGGGTGACCGTAAAAGCAAAGTTGTATGTTTTAATGTACAAAAGTCACACCAAACAACCACTTATGAGCTGTTACACCAATTTAAATGGCTCATACTATAGAAACACTGCCATCAACTGGAATGTTTGCAGCTTTGTATTTTGTTTCATACCACAATAATAGCATGTATTCCATTGAAGATGATGCACGAATCGAGTCTTGACCTGTTGAGTAATGTAGCTTGTTGATTTTGGTGCAGGATGGGAATCCATTTGGACCCTTCTGGGACCATATTGGAGTGGACTTTGATCGCTCCATACTATTCGGAGGTCTTTCATTCAGCTCTTACTACCAACCGCATTGGATGAAGAGGTATGATTAAAGGAGTAGTTCACCCAAAAATGAAAATTCTTTCATAATTTTCTCACCCTCAAGCCATCCCAGATTTTACTGTATATACATATAATGTATATGTATATTTACTGTATACACATATATACATATACATATAGACTATAATGACTATATGACTATAACATCTGCAGAACACAAACAAAGATTTTTAAAAGAATATTTCAGCTCTGTAGGTCCATTCAATGCAAGGAAATGGTGACCAGAACTTTGAAGGTTCAAAAAGGACATAAAGGGAGCAGAAAAGTAATCCATAAAACTCCAGTGGTTAAATCCATATCTTCTGAAGCAATATTAAATGTTTGGGTGAGAAACAGATCAATATTTAAGTCCTATTTTACTCTAAATTCTCCTCCATGCCCAGTAGGTGAACAAAGAATGTGAATCGTCAAAAACAAAAGATGAATGTTAAAATGCAAGTGGAGATTTATAGTAAAAAATGACTTAAATATTCATCTGCTTCTCACTCACACCTATTACAGTTTATTGCTTCTGAAGACATGGATTAAACCACTGGAGTTGTATGGATTAATTTTATGATGCCTTTATATGCTTTTTGGAGCTTCAGAGTTCTGGACAACATTCACTTGCATTGTATGGACCTACAGATTAGAGATGTTCTTCTAAAAATCTTAATTTGTGTTCTGTAGAAGAAAAAAGTGACACTTCTGGGATGGCATGAAAATGAGTAAATGTTGAGAGAATTTTCATTTTTGGGTGAACTATCCCTTTAAACTGAAACACACTCTCTTAATCAGGGTCCAAAATTCAAAACCTGTCAATGGAGGGTGTATTGAGAAAATTCACAGATATTTCTAACGTGGCATGAACTGTATTTTGCATGATTTTTGTGTTTTTATCCCTATAACAATGGAATTATTTAGCTGTTTTTGGTTTCCATCAATTGCCACTTAAGTTTAAATCTCCTGGCACAAAACATGCAGACCCATAGTGGTCCCCCTGCTTATTTTTGTTGTGGTGTCTTAATGCTATAAAGAAAAAAAAGCTTCCCAGATCCTGCATAATAAAAAAACATATCATGGTAACTTTTCCACTGAGATAAGTTAATAGAAGATGCGCAAGTGCCTCCACTACTCCTTTTGAAATGTCTTCCCCCACATATTCCCAACCCATATTTTTTCCTCTCTAACTTTTTTAGCCTGTTCACTTTTTTGGGTCAGGTTCCCCCCATCAGAGCATCCAGTTCTGGCTCTTCCAGGAGCCCCGGCTCAGTTCCCTGTATTGGAGGAACATGTGGGTCTGCAGCAGTATGTGGTGTGGTCTGATAAGTTAGCACAAGAAGGAGAGAATCAAATCAATACCCTGCTAAACAGACCCTACGTGGGCATCCATCTGAGGATTGGATCTGACTGGGTAAGATCTGTCTGTGAATGTGGGATTTTCTGCAGTTCAGTACCAGCTGGATATGACAAATGATACAAATGTATACTCCAAATTCCAGTTAAACTTTATGTTGATGTAAAGTTTTATAATCCTGAGTGTTCCAAAACCATATCTAAATTGATGTAGACAGTTTTATGAGATCCCTGAAGGGCCATTGACAAGTGCAAGTGGAGAATATTATCCTTGATGTGGCCTTTATTTTCTAAATAATGCAACTAAATTGTAGACATTGTATCCTCTTACCAATCCTTCCTTTCTCTGTTCCACACAGCAAAATGCGTGTAAGCTGTTGCAGTCGGGAGAAGCTGGTCCTCACTTCATGGCGTCTCCTCAGTGTGTTGGGTACGATCGTCAGAACGCCCTGCCACTTACTATGACAATGTGTCTGCCGGATCTGTCTGAGATCCGACGTGCAGTCAAACTCTGGGTGAAGAAGACCAATGCTCAGTCAATATACATAGCCACCGACTCCGAAACCCACAGTGCAGAGATCCAGAAACTCTTCAAGGGCAAGGCGAGGCTAATACTTATATTTTAACACATCAAAATGTAAATAGGACTTTATAAACATTACTTGACAGAGCAAAATGGTGATGAAATATGTTGTTTTGCTGTTTGTGCAGGTAAAGGTGGTTAGTTTGCGGCCCGACACTGCTCAGGTTGACCTGTACATCCTTGGCCAGTCTGATCACTTCATCGGCAACTGTGTTTCATCCTTCTCAGCCTTTGTTAAAAGGGAGAGAGATATTCATGGGAGACCTTCATCATTCTTTGGCATGGACTATCCAGGAAAAAGGAAAAGAAAAGAGGAACTTTAATAAAGTTCAAATGTCTTAGATTTTTGTAACAGGGAAGATCAGCTGAAGAAGTTTTGAATGTTCCAAATGTCAGATTATGAATGAGGTGAACTGGATTTAGCTTTCAACTTTTGAAGTATTTTTGATACCAAGCAGTATTTAAATAAAGGGAAAACAAAGAAAGTTCATTCCTTGTTAACTAGACGCTACATATGACTATTTAACAATCCCACAACCCCACATTCTCTCTTTCTCCCTCTCTCCCTATCAGTGGCAGAGGGTGCTCAAGCGTTTCCTTGGCACTGCTAGCTTTATTGTGGGCCACCAAACCAAGGTCCACAACATGTTTGTTCCAGAGAGGTTTAGGATGGTTTATGTAATGTGCCTTCCGAATGGGACGTTTGTACAAATTTGTTTGTATTTTGTTTCGAGAATGGAAACTGACCCCATGAGGGTTGAGTAACTGATCCCGTCAAAGCTAATTATAGCAGAGTGGGGTCAGAATTAGTCATGTGTGTAAGTGGTTAGAATTTGCATGTTTAAGGGCTTTCAAGACCACCAGAATATGTAGCGGCCCTATGATTTCTGAATATGTGTGACTTTATGAAAACAATTTTGAAGGGATATCATGCAGACTCTCTGTTATCTTGTTACCAAAAGTCTGTGAAATCCAAATCGAAAAACGGTTTTATAAGTGTTTTAAGGTATTTGAAGATAGTCATTTTGTACAACTTTGAATGGCACATTCCGCACATTAGTATTCTTTCTCATGAAAATAAAACAAGCAGTATTCTGACTGCGTACAGTAACTTTGTCCATGCTTTTTGTTCAATATCAATTGCTGAACTTTTATTTTTTCATATGTGCTTAAAGGGGAAGATATTTTCAGTGTTTTTTTTTGTTTGTTTTGTTTTGATTTTGACAAAAAAAAATAATTGTCTGCACACAATGGAATTATGGAATTATGACTGTTAGTGTGCATTTTATAAATGAGTTTGGTATGAATTAAACCAATTTCTTGTAGTCGGTTGTACCATAAAATGTGTAGGTGATCACAAAAGGTACAAAAATGGTCCCAAACTCCTCAAACCTCTTGAAATTTGGATCTGTGTGAATGAGTAAAATATAGGCTATGCATTTAATTTTCTTTTGTATGCATTTGGCAGACGCTTATCCGAAGCAACTAACAGTGCATTCAATGCATACATTTGATCAGTTTGTGTATTCCCTGGATATAATTTTTTGTTACAACCATCACATTGACCATAGTTTCTGCCAAAATGTCTTAGTTTCTACTCTTACTGAAATAAAACTAGGATCTCAGCCACCGTTGTTGTAAAAATGGCAAAAGATTGAAAGGTAATGGAAGTAAGCTTTTAAACTAACATATAGAATGAAGTGTATGTAGGATGGAGTAATCAGAAGTAGGTGTTGGTTTGATACAGGAGCAGCATCAGTAGTAGATCCATCCCGGCCTGCAGGGGGATCACAGCAGCACATCGCTTCTTCTGCCGCTTCCCATCACAGATCGCGCCGTGAGAGACGGGTAATTTTGTATATTTTTTAACGTTTGGCAGGTTTTAGAGGTATATGAATCTGGTGGACATTAAGGCGACGGCGATCATCGGCATAATTTACAGGATAAAGCGCTCAGGATGGCAGTGGTGAGTTAGATGTTTATGTATTGATACAGTCCTGTATAAATGATACGGTTTGTTTGCCGTTGCCAGGCCGCTTGTTTTGAGTCTCCGAGGAGCTCCATCTCCATTGATACGGTATGATTGTACTACAATAAAACATCAGAATTGTAATGAACACAATACTCTTTTATACAATAGCGTCTCTTCTCTTGTTTGTCTCCTGTGATCTACTTATCGCCGTTATTTCTGTCCGACATGACAGCTGAGATTGAGATGGATTAAATTAAATGCAGATTTACAGATTTAAAGACAGATATTTGAGATGAAATGATATTAGAGGAGTTGATGTAAATGAGATGTTGGGTTAACTGCTTCTAGCACTGCGGCTACAGTACTTTTAGTGTTCGGTAAAGTTGGACATAATCACAGATTCGAACTTCCCGGATCAATAACTCATAAGTGAAACGTTGTTAAAACACAAACGACGCCTCTTTCCAACCGTAGTAAGGTAGACAACGAGCTACAACCTAATTTTCATCAAAAAGAGCCATCATCCGACCTGGACAAATAATATTGGTCTCTACGTGCAGCCGGCTGTGAGACGAGTGCGCAGGGACCGTCTACAAAGTGCAACACCGAAAAGCGATACTATAAAAATATTCAATAGCTTCACTCTTATACAGTGTAGTGTCACCAAAATCACTTCTACACATCAGCGGTCTCCGGTTGGTTATACTACAACACTTAGTTTGGAGAAATGTGCTTTTGCATAATTTTGGGGAATTTTTATTAGGAAAAATATTCAATAACTTTACTCGAACAGTGTAGTGTCACCAAAATCACTTCACACATCAATGGTCTCCGCTCCGCCTCACCTCAGAGGATGGCTTGATTTGATGAAAATTAGGTTTGTAGCTCGTTGTCTACCTTACTACGGTTGGAAAGAGGCATCGTTCGTGTTTTAACAACATTTCACTTTTGAGTTATTGATCAGGGATTTTTGAATCTGTGAATATATGTCCAACTTCACCAAACTTTAATTTAGCTGATGGATTGTGTTTTATCTTATAAATCAGTTTATATTTAGAACAAGTTTGCTCAAATTTTTTGATTAAAGATTGTACAAACGGTCTAGTACACTTGGAGAAATACACTTATTTCCCAGCAGCAACCTAATAAACAAGCATTTCTCTTTAATTTAGCCTTAGCTGTATACTTTGGCTGGTTGGAGCCTACAGTGGCTACAGCAACTCACAGAAATAAATATCATTGTAATTTTACTCTTGGACGCCATTAAACTCAATATTCCATCCAACCTTAACCATTTACTGTGACAGTATCATGATACAGTGGTAATATAATTTTACTTTGAAATACACAATGCACTGACTGATTGTAATATACATGTACCATAGTATTTACATGGTACTCAAAGTTAGGTACCACAAGGAAAATCATGGAACATGTCAAAAAATTTAAACATTATGGTATTTCTGTGGTACCATGGAACTTTTGTTGCTGAAAGTAGTTATAGACACATATTGGCATGGTCAGTCAGCTGGTCATTCAATGGCTCCTATAACAATATTTATAATATGTTATTTATGAGTTTAGTTACTTATTGCTCATATGTTCACTGATTTATTTATCTTGATTGTCATTTAAGTCACCAAATCTCACTTATGAAGAGAAGAGTTGAAATGCATATTGTTTTCATAGTAGGTCAGTAGTAGATTTTGATTGGATTTGGGATTAGCTCAGATCAAGGCATTTTGGGTGTTAGTCTGTAAATGTAACCTAATATGTCTCCAGCCTATTAATGTTGCAATGTTGAAAGCTTGATTTAATTTTGTTGGCTATAATTTAAAGCCTCTTTGCCCTGCTGTTTTTACCAAATGTGCTCTTATTATTCAGTCTTTTTCTCATGTAAACTTTACATCAACAAATTGCCTGCCAATTTATGAGTCAGTTACTTTTGTGTTTGTCACTTTGTTACTAGATGGAAATATTGAATATTCTGTGTATGTTTGCTGTAACCACAACACAAGTTCATCTTTATCTGTTGGCATTGTACATATTCGCTTATTTCACAGAATTGCTTCATTTTTTTGCAGGCTCTGATGCTGGCAGCACCATCACTGTGAAGTAATACTACAGACTCATTGAGAGAAGTCAGCAGGTACACCAAAGTCATCCAAAAGCTGTCAAAATGTCCAAAAGCAAGAGCTCGGAGTCAGTTAAGGTTGTGGTACGTTGTCGCCCCATGAACGAGAGGGAGCGAGTCGCTAACTTCGAGAGGGTTGTCTCCGTAGATGTGAAGTTGGGCCAGGTGTACGTATGCAACCCTAGAGGTGCTTCCTCACATGAACACCCAAAAATGTTCACGTTTGATTCTGTCTATGATTGGAACTCAAAGCAGATGGAGCTCTATGATGAGACGTTCCGTCCTTTGGTGGACTCTGTACTGTTCGGCTTCAATGGGACCATCTTTGCGTATGGCCAGACAGGAACTGGAAAGACTTACACGATGGAAGGGGTCCGAAATGACCCTGAGAGGAGGGGCGTCATACCCAATTCCTTCGAGCACATTTTTACGCACATTTCCCGCTCGCAGAACCAACAGTACTTGGTCAGGGCTTCTTATTTGGAGATCTATCAAGAGGAGATCAGGGACCTTTTATCGAAGGACCAGTCACGCCGTCTGGAACTCAAAGAGAGACCTGATACGGGTGTCTACGTTAAAGACCTGTCTTCATTTGTCACTAAAAGCGTTTGCGAGATTGAGCATGTAATGAATGTGGGCAACCAGAACCGCTCTGTTGGTGCCACCAACATGAACGAGCACAGCTCTCGCTCTCATGCTATCTTTGTTATCACGATTGAGTGCAGCGAGCTTGGCCCTGATGGGGAGAACCACATCCGGGTTGGGAAGCTAAACCTTGTTGACCTGGCGGGAAGCGAAAGGCAGACCAAGACTGGTGCACAGGGTGAGCGCTTGAAAGAGGCCACCAAAATCAACCTTTCCTTGTCAGCTTTGGGCAATGTCATTTCAGCACTGGTGGATGGGAGAAGCACCCACATCCCATACCGTGACTCCAAACTTACCAGACTTCTGCAGGATTCCCTGGGCGGGAATGCCCGAACGGTCATGGTGGCCAATATCGGACCAGCTTCCTACAATTTAGAAGAGACTCTTACCACTCTACGCTACGCCAACCGAGCCAAAAACATCAAGAACAAGCCTCGCGTCAATGAAGACCCCAAGGACGCACTGCTTCGGGAGTTTCAGGAAGAGATTGCCCGGTTGAAAGAGCAGCTGGAGAAAAGATCTGGCAAGAAGAGGAGAAAAAGGAGGAGGAGGGTTGGGGAAAGAGGAGAGGAGATAGAGGATGATGAAGATGAGGAAGATGATGAGGATGACGAAGAAGATGGAATAGATGAGGAGAAGGGCATTGCAGATTATTGGCGGGAGCAACAGGAGAAGCTGGAGAATGAGAGAAGGGCCATCATGGAGGACCACAGCTTGGTTGCAGAGGAAAAACAGCGGTTGCTAAAAGAGAAGGAGAAGAAGATGGACGATCTCCGCAAAGAGAAGGAGGCATCAGAGATGCTGGCAGCCAAAGTCAAGGTTAGGAACACCAGAATTTATATATATATATATATAGATAGATAGATTTGTGTGCAGCCACCGACACAATGACATTCATCCGTCTTATCTGATAACTATTATTTTGCACATTCAGGCCATGGAAAGCAAGTTGCTGGTTGGAGGGAAGAACATTGTCGACCACACCAATGAGCAGCAGAAGATTCTGGAGCTGAAGAGGCAAGAGATAGCCGAACAGGTAAAGTTTTCAGAAACAAACTGCTGATTTGCCATATAGAGATTGTGCCAGACTGTGTTTCAATCCTCAAGGTTGTTTTAAAAGGGTACAGGTTATTTGAGCCTCTTTATAGTTTTTCATGTGTATATTCTTAGAAACTGAGTTTCAGTTGCTAGTCCAAAATGCTGATTAAAGAATTCATTCCTTTGTTCACCCAGCAATCCAGTCTTTTTCAGTTGGACCAGTATCTATACACCTTATCTGATGCAGTTTGCAGCTTCTCGTTGACCTTTTTGAGCAGTTCTACTTGGGCATATAAAATGCAAGTGTTTGTTTTAAAAGTTTTGTAATGTATAATGTGTGTGTGAGCAGAAAAGGCGGGAAAGGGAGATGCAGCAGGAGATGGAGTGTCATGATGAGGAGACACTTGAGTTGAAGGAAACCTACAGCTCACTGCAGCAGGAAGTGGACATCAAGACCAAGAAACTGAAAAAGGTGATACTGTGATTCTCTTTGATTTAAGTTTCGCAAATCTTACAAATGTGCATTTTTAACATTTCTTCTAGAAAGTACACAACGGTCAATGATTCTAAGCTCATTTCAAGTCAGATAAAAAAAAAAAAAAAAATACAGTTCAGTGAACCTGGTAATCACGATTTAAACCAATAACTTTCAAGTTTGATTTTAGAATTTAAAAAATAACCATCTAATGAAAGTAATTTGTTTATGCTTTTTAAATGATGTAATCAAAGAATGGAAAAATATAAAACTATTGATTTAAAGTCATTGATTATAAGTATAGAAACAATATGTTTGAAGTTTAATGTGAAATATTCAGATATAGACAAAAATATAAACAGTTTTAGAGTGTAGGGTGACTTACTCGATTACGTCATTCACAGTGCAGAGCTCTTTTCCTGTGACTTGTTTGCCTTGATTGCCTGATTGGTGGATTTTTCCCTTCAGGATCAGGTGTAGTTTTTATTTTTTTAAATGATGTTGAAATAATGTGGACTATTGGCTTCAGCAGTGGCACAGTGCATTCAGAAAGTATTCAGACCCCTTTTTTTTCTTTTTTTTTCACATTTTGTTATGGTGCAGCCTTATGCTAAAGTGCTTTAAATTATAAATTTTTTTCACATCAATCTACACTCCATAATGACAAAGCAAAAACCAAACAGTTAAAGTCAGAAGTTTACATACACCTTTGCCAAATACATTTAAACTCAGTTTTTCACAATTTCTGACATTTAATCGTAGAAAACATTCCCTCTCTTAGGTCAGTTAGGATCACTACTTTATTTTAACAATGTCAAATGTCAGAATAATAGTAGAGAGAACTATTTATTTCAGCTTTTATTTCTTTCATCACATTCCCAGTGGGTCAGAAGTTTACAAACAATTAGTTAGTATTTGGTATCATTGCCTTTTAAATTGTTTAACTTGGGTCAAACGATTTGGGTAGCCTTCCACGAGCTTCTCACAATAAGTTGCTGGAATTTTGGCCCATTCCTCCAGACAGAACTGGTGTAACTAAGTCAGGTTTGTGCTCGCACGTGCTTTTTCAGTTCTGCCCACAAATGTTTTATCAGATTGAGGTCAGAGCTTTGTGATGACCACTCCAATACCTTGACTTTGTTGTCCTTAAGTCATTTTGCCACAACTTTGTAGGTATGCTTGTGGTCATTGTCCATTTGGAAGACCCATTTGCGACCGAGCTTTAACTTCATGGCTGATGGCTTGAGATGTTACTTCAATATATCCACATAATTTTCCTTCTTCATGATGCCATCTATTTTGTGAAGTGCACCAGTCCCTCCTGCATCAAAGCACCTCAAAAACATGATGCTGCCACCCCCATGCTTCACGGTTGGGATGGTGTTCTCGGGCTTGCAAGCCCCACCTTCTTTCCTCCAAACATAACGATGGTCATTATGGCCAAAAAGTTCAATTTTTGTTTAATCAGACCAGAGGAAATTTCTCCAGAAAGTAAGATCTTTGTCCCCATGTGCACTTGCAAACTGTAGTCTAGCTTCAACATACTAGCGTTCATCTCTAGGAGACAGAATGCTTCTCCTTCCTAAGCGGTATGATGGCTGTGTGGTCCCATGATGTTTATACTTAAGTACTATTGTTTGCACAAATGAACGTGGCAGCTTCAGGCATTTGGAAATTGCTCCCAAGGATGAATCAGACTTGTGGAGGTCCACAATTTTTTTTTTCTGAGGTCTTGGCTGATTTCTTTTCATTTTCCCATGATGTCAAGCAAAGAGGCACTGAGTTTGAAGGTAGGCCTTACAATAAATCCACAGGTACACCTCTAAATCAGTACACGTCCTATCAGAAGCTAATTGTCTAAAGGCTTGACATAATCTTCTGGAATTTTCCAAGCTGCTTAAAGGCACAGATAACTTGGTGTATGTAAACTTCTGACCCACTGGAATTGTGATATAGTCAATTAAAAGTGAAACAATCTTTCTGTAAACAATTATTGGAAAAATTACTTGTGTCATGCACAAAGTAGATGTCCTAAACGACTTGCCAAAACTCTAGTTTGCTAATATTAAATCTGTGGAGTGGTTACAAATTTAAGGACTTCAACCTAAGTGTATGTAAACTTTTGACTTCAACTGTATTTGATATCTTTGCAAATTTATTAAAAATAAAATACAAATATCACATTGACATATGTATTCAGACCCTTTGCTATGACACTTGAAATTTGGCTCAGGTGCATCCCATTTCTCTGGATCAGAGAATCACACTTGAATCCAATCGAACATCTCTGGAGAGACCTAAAAATGGCTGTCCACCAATGGTCCCCATCCAACCTGACAGAACTTGAGAGGATCTGCAGAGAAGAATGGCAGAAAATCTCCAAATCCAGGTGTGCAAAGCTTGTCGCATCATACCCAAAAAGACTATAATCCCTGCCTAAGGTGCTTCAACCAAGTACTGAGTTAAGGGTCTGAATACTTGTGTCAATGTGATATTTCAATTTTTTATTTTTAATATAGTTGCAAAGTTATCAAAAATCTGGTTTTTGCTTTGTCATTATGGGGAATGGAGTGTAGATTGATGTGAATTTTTTTTTTTAAAGCATAAGACTGCAACAACAAAATGTGAAAAAAATTAAGGGGTCTGAATACTATCTGAATGCACTGTACCTTCAATTAAAAACCCTTTATAGTGCTCTACTGAGCCCTCTGTTTTGGCTGAAAGTCTGCTTCTTCTCAATATAGGATCATTAGATGTACCTAATTTGATCTTGAGCACCCACATAAGTAGTGTGCAGTTAAAAATAAAATTAGGAAAGCTGCGTCTAAGCAGATGTATTTTTAGGGTCCTGCTGTATACTCTTGAGTCATTAGTAGTAGAACAGCTCTCTTGGCAGATCTCTATTGTGCTCATTCTCGTTCAGACTCATCTATGCATGACAGAAATTGTCTCTCCCATTTTGTGCAACTGTATCTTTGGAGTATAAACTCCAGCTATTTTTATTTTTTTTCTGTCATCTAGCTCTTTTCCAAGCTACAATCTGTGAAGGCAGAGATTCAAGACGCACAGGATGAACATGTTAAATACAGACAGGAGCTGGAGCAGACGCAAAATGAGCTGACTAGAGAACTCAAACTCAAGTATGCAAACCATCACCCCTCACTGTCAGCATTAATTTGTATTCTGTTCACACATACTGCTTTCACACATTCTGGGGCGAATTCACTTAACAGTTGTGCCACTTTTGCTTATAGTATTTCATTGCAAAAACCTGCATCATATTTACTAACCTCACGCAATTTCATTCTTAGTGAATTCCCCACTCTGTCTTTTGGCAGATTTCCTCTTCTCTGTATTTGTTTTATTTCACAGTGCGCCCTCTCTTTGCACGATATGCTTGCTTCACCCTTAATGAACAGAGCATTTAGTTCCATTACCTGCAACATAGCACTCCTCTTCTCTGGAATTACTTCTAAAATGTCAGTTTAAATCAGTTATTGTTTTGTTATATGCAAATGAGGTGGTCAGTTCTTTGTTTAGAAATAGAGGTGTAATTTACTAGAAAACTAGACTCTAAAAGTGCTCTGACCTAATTAAGTCTGGTTGATGAGACAGACTGCCTGGAAATTTGTACTCTGCAGCTACAACATTACAGATGTCAACAGTATAACACTCACACTCACATAGTGAGACTCTAGTGTAGAGTGGTTTCTGATGTACACTGTCCATTAGGGGAACGATATCTGTGACATGCTGCTTTTGAGTGCAGTGAATGGAGTGTGTTTTATCAAAATTTTAGTTTTGTGGCTTTTGGTCCATGTCTGTTAGCTTTGATGCCACGTATATGCTAGTGTACTTCTAAAAGTTGATTTAATTCACTTTTAGCAGATAAACAAATTTAAAAGTCTATCTCTTCTTGGAAAAAAAGAGCAAAGTATTGATGACTATCACCTGCTGCTGACTAACAAGTAGCAAATCATGATCATGGCTGTGACCTAAATGAAGTCTTAGTTTTGAAAAATCAAAGACTTGTTTTAATAAAAAGGACCAGCCCTTCGATATGTCCTGCCCAAATGTCCTGTGTCTATACAGGAATGAAAACCACACACATCAAGCCATTTCATGGGGTCTTAACCTTTGTTTGTACCCACCAGACATGTGATCATAGAGAACTTCATTCCTCTCGAGGTGAAGAACAAGATTGTGACGAGGGCCACTTTTGATGAGGAAGATGACCTCTGGAAGATGACTCCCATTACCCGTATTCAGAAGTATGTTACAGTCATTCATACAGTATGAGCACACATTATTTGTGGGCTTATTTTGGAAATGTGGAACTAAAATGTTTTTAGACTTTAACACATTTATTTTTCTTTTTTCTCTTCTTTCTCATTTTTTTTTTTCGCAGTGATCAGCAGATGATGAACAGGCCAATTTCTGCAGTCGGGTACAGACGGCCTCTGAGTCAGCATGCCAGCATGGCCATGTTGATGCGGCCTGATGTAAGATACAAGGTATGCTGACACAGTTCCCATAATCCTCCACAAAGCACTACACAAAGGCTTCAGTTGCAATGCTCATTTACTCTACAGTTTGGCAGATGAGCTCTAGAGTAGAGTTGGTAATCGCAAAAAGCGTTTCTTATTCAGAACCGGTTACATTTTATAAAAAAAAACCTGGATCCAATTGAATTTCATGACATTCAGTTCCGTTAAAGGTTCTTGAAACATTGAAAATGAAACTTTATTTTCTGTTGGCTGGGCGTTAACTTTTTGTGAGTCATTGTTTTCCGCAATTAAAAGCATGTGTAAATGCTCTCGTTGTATATTTGTCTTCACTGGCAAACTAAATCCAAATTATGGGTTTTGGAGTGTACAAAATTATGCAATAAATATGAACTTGTTTTTTTTTCTGATTTGCAACTACTGTTCTTTTGAAATCTCATGTCATCAGTTAACAGGGTGCTGTTAGGGCATTAAATGCATTATGAAATTGTTTTCCAAACATTGTCAATTCTTTCTTCCTCCAACTTACTGAAAGAATCGTTAACTGAATCGTCAAGCAACAAGGATTGTTAAGTGGAATTAAAATCTTAACCACTCGCTAAATTCCTTATGACTCTCATTCCTACTCTGAGTTACCAAGGCCATGGAAAACCTGAAAATATTAGAGAATTTTAAAATTGTGATTTTTCAGGCCTGCAAAAGTCATAGAAATGAATACAATCTTATGAAGTCATGGAAATGAATAAAATCTTGTAAAAGTCATTGAACATAAAACATCTTAAAAAATCTTGGAAAATTAATAAAATCTGAAGTCATGGAAATTAATAAAATATTAGAAAATCATGGAAGTTAATAAATTAAAACAAAAATAATGGAAAACTCTTGGAAAAGTAATGGGAATTAATAAAATCTTAAAGTCAGGGAAATTAACATTTTCAAAAGTCATGGAAATTAATTAAATCTTAGAAAGGCATGGAAATTAAGAAAAAATAAAATCTTAGAAAGTCATGGAAACTAATAAAACCTTAAATTATGGGAAAGTCATGAAAATTAATACAAATCTTTAAGTCATGGAAATTCTTTCTGTAGTTATTTTATCTAAAATATTCAATTTGTTAGAAATGTCTCTTTGAGTGCAATCTCTATAAAATGATATTCAGAAAACCTTCTCAATTAATCTCAAGTGATTTGAAAGGTCATGGAAATTCATTGGTCAAAAGGTGTAGGAACCCTGTCTAGAGAAACAAACACAAAATCCTGTTGTTTTACTTTCTTGCTCTCTTCTTTGGCTTAAACGTTTATATCCTCCCTTTCTCTTTTCTGCTCCTTCTGTCCATCCTCCAGGCCGAGAATATCTTGCTGTTGGAATTGGACCTGCCCACACGGACCACAAAAGACTATGAGGGGCCAGTGATAGCACCTAAAGTAGCTGCTGCTCTGGAGGACGCTCTGAGGGAGGAGGACGAGATCCAGGTGGACGCCTCTGGCTTCCATGCCAGCCTGGGCTCAAGTCCAGGTCTGGGCTTTAGTGCCTTAGCTACTGGGTTTTCCAAGAAACCAAAGTCAGGGTGAGAATTTGTTTCCCTCTTATTTTCTCTTCCTTCTGTCATTTCATATTTCTTTCTTTTGTTTACTTTATAATCTGCATCCAAAATTGAGTTATTTTTCACCTCTATGTTTGTCCTTCCTTAAAGGGATAGTTCACTCCAAAAATTAAGTCTGTCATCATTTACTCACCCTCATGTTAAAATAAAAGTGAATGGTGACTGAGGCTGTCAGTCCTTCATCTCCTTGTGTTGTCCAGGGAAGAAAGAAAGTCATACTGGTTTGGAACCACATGATGAGGATGTTACTGATGATATTTTTATTTTTGGGTGAACTATTCCTGTTAAAGGAATATTCCAGGTTCAATACAAGTTAAGCTCAACCGACAACATTTGTAGCATAATGTTGATTACCACAAAAATACATTTACAGACTTGCCCCTCCTTTTCTTAAAAAAAAAAAAAAAAGAAAACATCAAAGTTACAGTGAGACACTTACAATGGAAGTGAATGAGGCCAAACGTTAAACGTTTCTGTTTCAAAAGTATAGCCACAATACACAAACAATATGTGTGTTAACATGATGTTAGTGTGATAAAATCACTTACTAACCTTTCCTGTGTAAAGTTATATCCAATTTTACAACTTCGTTGTCTTCGTTTTCTCCCCTTTTTTCCTCAATTTGGAATGCCCAATTCCCAATGTGCTCTAGGTCCTCGTGGTGGTGTAGTGACTCGACTCAATCCGGGTGGCGGAGGACGAATCTCAGTTGCCTCCGTGTCTGAGACCGTCAATCCGCACATCTTATCGTGTGTCTTGTTGAGCGCGTTACCGCGGAGACCTGGCGCGTGTGGAGGCTTCATGCTATTCTCCGCGGCGTCCACGCACAACTCACGTGCCCCATCGAGAGCGAGAACCACATTATAGCGACCACGAGGAGGTTAACCCAACGTGACCCTACCCACCCTAGCAACCGGACCAGTTGGTTGCTTAGGAAGCCTGATTGGAGTCACTCAGCACGCCCTGGATTCGAACTTGTGACTCCAGGTGTGGTAGTCAGCGTCTTTACTTGCTGAGCTACACAGGCCCCCGATTTTTGCCTTTTCCTGTATGGGATGAGTCAAAATGATTTTTTGTGGTTATCAACATGATCGTCTCAACTAATGCTGTCGATTGAGCTTTACTTTAACTGAACCCAGAATATTCCTTTTAAGGAAAGTAACATTTAACATTAGGTTATTTTTCACCTCTGGATTTGATCCTTCCTTGACATACCTTTTCAATTTTTCCCTCACTATCCTCACACAGCCGCCCAAAAACAGGCAAGGCGGCGAGCACCCCCACCTCAGCTCAAAGCCCCTTGTCCAGCTCAAGGTCACCTCTGTATCCTCAGTCCCGTGGCCTCGTGCCCAAGTGACACCACCCCTCTGTGAAACCCTCAACCCCCCCATATGGACTGGCTGTTGGTGTCAGTGATGCTAGGCTCATGAACTGCAAAACATAGGACTGTTGTTAAAGAAATCTGGTGTTCTTCAAATCACTTGGTATTAGGCCCAAAGTCAAAGCTTGAACCCTGATGCTTACTGTATTGTAATACAGATAATACAAAGCTAAACAAATGGTGAATGGAGATTTCCACAGCATTATAATTACCTTGTTGTCATTTGACATACCATATATAGCACAATTTTATTTTATTTTTTTACTTTTGTCAAGCTTTAATGTCTTAGAAATGTACACATGATCAGTCATAATTTACAATGACTGAAATGAAATTCCATGGGTTACGCTTGCACTTGAGCAAAATGTTATCGTGGAGGTTGGGTCATTGTAAAGGTTGAGAAAACAGATGGTCTCAATATTAGGACCTTATGTGTTAGATATGTCATTGTGGCAATGTTTTAGTGTGGGTGTCTGTGGATGTTGGTTTGGTCTGTTGACTCTTTCTAGTTGTAGGAATAACAAATTTCACCTTATTCACCAGTAGCTGGAGATGGAAATTCATGCTGCTTTTCTCCACAGAAGCACTGTATTGTTATCAGACACAATAGTAAGCACGTTATGTTATTGGTCCTATCCCAAACAAAAACCTCTAAGCCTTTCTCTAAGACTCTTTGACAGGAGTAGGGCTGGGAAAAAGGGCCCAGAAAATGGCTCTTGACCAGGCTGCTGTGTCAGTCAGCGCTGTATCCAGTACGTGCTGTTTTTTTTTTAGAATTCCTAAGATGGAAGTATGAATGGGTGGGTTTATCATCACACACAAGAATATCAGGGTTCCAGGGTGCCTTAGATTCTCGTTAAATACAAAATAATGGAGTTCTCTTGCTGGCCTGAGAGTCCCTTGACCTGATCGCTGGATATTAGAATCCAAATCAAAACCCCAAATTTGTGCAATTTGCAGCCTGTAAAATGTTTTGAATTACACCATATAAGTGTAGTCTGTCGTATTTGGGAGGCTTAGGTATTTAATATTTAGATGTCACACATGCAAGGTTTTGTAAATGAAAATATGCATCGTTTGAGTCATGAAAAGTGTTATTACTTTAAAAGTAATACATGGATTTAAAGTTTGTCTTTTAAATTCTCAAACCTTGACTACCCCTCTCTTAACAGATGTGAAGGTAACACCACTGCCTGCTGCTACTGTAGGGTTCTATAACCCATTGTGACATAGCATACAGTTTATGTATATTAAGCTGTTAGTAAATAATTCTGTATTATCATCGCAGTTGTATTAAAAAGTAATAAATACTGTCTTAGTTCCATTTAAAAGGGTAACTTATTACCATACTAGTGGATTTTATATTAAAGCAATTGTAGATCCATTTTTCTTTGCTTAGATTTGTTTTTTTAAATATGTATTATTTAAAGTTCTGCACAAATTTATTTTTGCAAATGAGATTTAAATATCATTTTCATGATTCACTCATTTCTTGTTTCTCCAGCAATGTTGATGCTGATAGTACTGTATTCTCTGTCCATAAAGTCACTCTAAATTTGTATAACTGAAATGTGTGATTTCCAGCATGAATGTTTTAATTATTGAAATATACATTATCTAATCAAAATTCATGCTGTACTGATATTGCATAAATCTTTAGTTGCTGTTACATTTTTAAATATTGTTTGCCATGACTTTAGATTGAACACCCTTCAAAGCATTATAGGCTAGAAATGAAACTGTTTGTCTACAGTCCAATACGCCAGTACTGTCACAACTTCCATGTGGTCATATCTGGGGATGGATTTGTGTGCAGTGCTTACAGGCAACACGAGAAGTTTAGAATGTTCATGCGCTGTTTTTTTCTCTACCAAAACATGTTTTTGAATTAAAATAGTTCATAACAAAGAAGACCTCCATATCTTGAATCATCTATTTGATGAAAGGATGATTATCTGTCACAATATAACTTCCATGAAAATTAAAAATACTCCAAGACCTTAAAAAAGCTCAGAGAATTTCCAGTGTGCAAATGATGT
The DNA here is from genome assembly GCF_019703515.2 of Myxocyprinus asiaticus. Lineage (NCBI taxonomy): Eukaryota > Metazoa > Chordata > Actinopteri > Cypriniformes > Catostomidae > Myxocyprinus > Myxocyprinus asiaticus. The sequence goes on along the minus strand of NC_059371.1, from coordinate 15,663,110 downwards.
TAGATTTAAATTTAAAAATACATGGTTCTGTATTTAAATAAAATATTTCAGAATTTAAATTTTTTACTGAAAGCATGTTTTTTTTCCAGTGTGGAAACTCAAACTTTATTGAAGGGTCTATTACCTACAAGCACACAATCGTTTCAAGCAAAACCTGGCAGATATGCTTGTACTTCAAATGAGTTTTACCAATGATAATATCATGGATTTAAATGGCTACCTACACATTGGTCTCATCACAGAGAAATAAAGAGAAGCACTGGCATTGACACTCAGTTTAGATGTATAGAAATGGCCACGTTCAACCCTTTTAAACTAAGAATGGTCTTCCATCAGATTGATGTACAAAAAGCAAATGATCCTTTTCCATATTTTTGGGTAAAAAAAAAAAAAAGGTCAATGTTTGGTCTTTTTTTCTTTTGATCATCAGTCCTAAGAGGGAAATATAACAAAATAAATGGTTGTCCTAAACTATTCCTGAGTAGGGCTATAAATTCTAAATGAGAAGATTGGAGCTTTTTAGTAATTATGTATAGAAAAATACACAAGTGCTTAATGTATCAGAGGAAAAACAATTAAAACAAAATTAATGTGTAATTGCCATTAAATAGAATCCTACTAAAAATCTTATTTCACACAGTCTTTAAAATAAAATAGTAAAGCTTGTGATATGTTACAATGTTAACTTCAATATCTGTATCAATCGGCGGGCTGAAAACTGATAACTGGGCACAAACTGATAACAATGTCTGCCTTTGTATGGGTGTGGGAAGGATTAAGGCGACATGACATCACAATGCATGTATCAAACGTACTGCTACCAGCAACGGTAATCAAAGTTACATTACGTAATGTGTGCAATGTTTCACCACAACCCCAAATATCGACAAAATGCGGGTGCACTACAGCAGTACATATGCAGACATTAATCATTTCAGGAGAACACCGTAGAGGCAAGGAAAGAGTTCAACAGTGGGGGTCCAACTTTGAGCTCTTATGTAAAGCTATAGAAAAATATTCAACTCTTCAGTCCACCATTTTAATCTATGCAACACCCCAAACATGATGCTACTCTAATAGAGCTCAAAGCAACAAGCTCAATTCACACACAACACTGCACAATTCCCACAGGGACACTGTGTATAAGTTGTGTACATATGTTTGATCTTCTGAGCTGAGGGGAACATTGGATTTATTAAATTAACTCAAAAATGAGTTTATACGATGTTGATTACTCAGGAAATCTCGCTCAGTCCATCAGTTTCGCATTTGAATATATCTAGGAGCTTTGCATCTCAAAAGGGATATGGACATCATATGTCATGACAATCCAGTTTGAGAAGTTGGAAGAGGAGAAGAGAAAGTGTCTAATCATCTTAGTGCTACACCGCACCCATTATCTCCCGTAAAGTCTTATTTCTCCCTGTAATACAGCAGATACATCTTGAGCGGCTCAGGTAATGGGAGTCTTAGAATCCTCTCCCTCAGAATATTAACAGGTGGCTCGGAACGAATACACTCGGATTTGCTCTTTTCCTCTTCGTTACCCGTTCCTTCTTCATCCTCCTCAGGCAGGTCTTCTCTCACTCGGCGACAACCCCTTTCCTCTTCCTCCTCCACTTCCTCTTCTTCCTCTTCCACTCCTCCGGGGTACTGGCAGTCGTCTATGGCAGTTGGAATCATGGAGTCGTGGAGGACCACAGAGTTGACGCACTGCCGGTAAAAACGGCGACAGAAGCGGCGGCGTTCGAAGCGGGGACCGTAACGGTGCATGGCCCGAGCCCCTGGGAAGGACACCCGTCGCTTTGTACGTCCCTCCCCCATAGCGATGGGCTGACGTAGAGTATGCCTGATAGCGATACGGGCTAGATCCTGCAATGTCCGCACTTCAAATATAGCTGGAAAATAAAAAGAATGAATGAGAACAGTGGAAGGCATGTTTTTTTGTTTTTTTTTACAGTTACCTATTTATTTTTTTGGCAAGTTTAAATCATTAGATTGGATTGTACATTTTCGGTAACACTAATGGTAGCAATGGCAAACATTAAGGTTCTATTTCTTAAAATAAGTTAATGCATTAAGCTGCCTATTCACTGCATCTGACAAACGACAGACCAGAAGTCATTCATTTCGGGGGGCTGCATGGGTTTCCGACCGTCTTTGGATGCAACATTTTCGGATCTGATTTTGAGCTTTGGCTGCATTGAAATATTTAAAATTTTGCGACTCGACCGTATGCGATCACCCAACCGGATGTGATGTATTTATTCGAAATTATGAGCCCGAAGTGAGAAATATCAACAGATTTTGACCAAAACAATATTGGATGATTATAAATGATTAAGTCAGAAATAATCATTTACATTGCAAATATATCACAAAAAGTTTTGTTATTTTAATAAATGTGATTAAATGTGTAAATGTCTTTTATTTCTGCACATGCAAAGCCTACATATTTAAAATAACATGAGTGATGAGTGATTATTAACCATGAATTTCACTGAATTCGTCAATCTGCTCAACAAAATCACACACATTAATGTCATTCTGAGTTTTGGAAGGAAAACTTTTGGACTGGAACTAGAGGGAGAAATACAACAGTTGTAAGTGAACATCAGAGACAGTGAAAATGTGGCTTTTGGAATCATGAAGTAACAATGAACAATAGATTTTTTTATAGCATTTATTAATCTTGGGTAATGTTAATTTATCAAAATAGAATTTTTCATTGTTTTTTCATGTTAGTTCATAATGCATTAACTAACTTTAATGCATACAACTTTTAATGTAGAAAATGTATTGGTATGTGCAGAAAGTAACATTATCCAATATTAATAAATGCTGTTAAATTACTGTCCATTGTTAGGTAATGTTAACTGTTGTGTTAACCGATGTTAACGAATACAACTTTTTACTTTAGGATTACCACATATTTTCTTAATTTAATAAATTCACTTCTAATTGATAAATGTTTTTATAAAACTATCAGAATTTTCAATTGATCAAAATACTACATTCATTGTTTGTTCATTTTAGTTCATGATGCATTAAGTAAGGGATAATGTACAGTCAGCCGGTTGTTATAGCAAAATAAACCCAGACAGGGTGATCAGGCGAAGCGGAGGGGTCTTGTATCAGCCTGAAGGGGTTTATTTTGCATTATTACACTGCTCTCTGAAATACTTGATTATGACTGATCAATGGCACCATCTAGTGGTCTGATATTTCTCAGTAACAACTGCACATCCACGTATCAGACCACTCATCTGGGTATTGTGAGCCATCTTTACTACTTCTCGGATCACCGTGTGATCTCTACAAGTATGTTAATTAAATAATTTAAACTCAAATCAATGTTTCATGTCAATTTATTTATTTATTTGGCAAGAATTCTTGTAAGAAGATGCATGATGAATAGTCAGACAGTCATTAATTACAAAATAAACACCAACAGAATTCCAACTCACATCAGAAGTGGATTTCAACTGTTCAGCGATTTATTTCTCCTCACATAACATAATTTCAGTGCAAAACAATATTTTATGTTCATGTATTTATTTATATGGTTAGAAGCTGTGTAAAAAGCAGGATAATGTACAGTCAGCTAGTTGTTATCACAAAATAAACCCATTTAGGGTGATCCAGATCTCCCTGTTGGGATTTGTTTTGCGATAACAACCGGCTGACTGTACATTATCCTGCTTATTACATGGCTACTAACCAAACAAATAATGTAAAAAATATAAAAAATGTAAAAGTTTAATGTAAAAAATGTTTTAGTATATGTAGAAAGTAACAATACTTTAACAGCATTTATTAATCTTGGTTATTGTTCATTTGTTAATATATGTTAACTATTGCATTAACTAATGTTATCGAATACAACCTTATTTTAAAATGACCATATTTTTTTTTTTATTTACTCAATTTTTAATCCATACATATTTTTTATTTTTATAAAGTTCTCTCAATTATTGATTTGATGAGAATGAAATCCCATTCAAACCAAGTCTGAATTTTCAACACAAGGTTTTAAAATGAAGCAATACCAAGGAAAAAAAGAAAACCTCACTAACCAATAGAACAAACTTTTTGGTCATGTTTCCGGAATCAGCATTCAATATAGATGTTGAGCTGTCAATATTGTTGTTCTCCTGTACAATGAATTATATGATAAAAGCCATAATGGCAACAAACAAGTGAAGTGAAAATGAGTGATATGGTGAACAATTGCTGACAAAAAGGAATGCGTTTTTTTTTTTTAATAAATATACTTACCTAGACAGCTGTAGTACTTTTATTCTTATAACACATGACCACTATAATTATCACTATAGAGTAACATATTTTAATATCACTCTACGTTTGGACTTCCATTGTTCCATTTCAGTGTAGTGATAACAAATCAGTCACACTGTAGAAATGGGTCAAAATTTGCATTACTGCATGTAAATAATGAGAGTGCATTTGCATTCAGTAAGGTATACAAATATTTTTCAGAGTGACAAAATTTATCACAGTTTTGGCATGTAAAAATAATTTGCAATTATTGTTTGGATTTCATGTTGTTTAGTTGCATTGGACATGGTGTGAGCAGGCATTTAGGCAAATGATTCTTCAGTATACTCACGTAAAGGAACACTTATTGGTCTGCCATTGACATTCTGTTTGGGCTGTACCAGCGGGGCAAAGGTCACAGCGATGATTTTCTTGGTCTCCCAGGAGCTCTGACCTGTGCGTGTGATCTTGGTTAACTGCAAGAAAGTTGCTTATGCTTAGATAATAAGCCCTCGAATCAGTAATTGCTACACTAATTACACTTCATCCCACTTGAATACTAATTATGCATACATTGATTTTGTGTGGATGTAAATAAATCACTCAATAAGAAAGAAAAAAAAACTTAAATGAAAACATAAGCTACTGATTAGTCACTCAGATTCAGGTTATGCTTACAATCTCACATTAGGATGTAGAGGTGTTCTAAAAATTGCTGTACACTAAGAATATACGAGCATATAAACTTGAAGAATAAATGTGTACCAACCTTCTCCTCCAGGGGGAGAACTAAGATCCCGCCAACTTTTAACAGGTTCCTCATGTAGTTCTCATACTCTTTCTGGACTCCTGCACCACAGTACACTCTGTCATACTGTCTGCATTCAGGGGGGATCTCCAGACAGTTTCCCACCACAAAGGTGGGCTCACAGAACTCAAACCTGCAGCCAACAAACAAAACCTGTTAACAGACAAATACAATTCACTGACAATTAAAAGACCATTTTAAAGTTGTTACACAAGTAATGGCTCACTTGTCAAAGCTATCGCTGGTTTTGATAAAGTAGTCGAGTTTCTGGTAAGCATATTCAACTACATCTTCATGCAGTTCCACACCATGATTCACACCAAACGGACCTGTGGAGATGAACAGTATAATTTATTTTCAATTATGCATAAATATCAATATATCTTCAGGTCAAAAAAGCAATATTTGTTCTGACACATTCAAAGATAGCATACAAAGGAAGACCCCAATGAGCACTATAACCTTTGTGAAAGTATGTCATATACATGATGTCTTATAAAGGGGTCATATACATTACATTTTTTGTATTATTTGATTTTTTTTTATTTCATTATTTAAAAGTCATCATTTATTTTTCCCATGATGATTTAAACCCTCTCTCTGAATTAAACACGACAGTTTTGCTAAAATGATTTTAAGACACCTATGTAAACACCATATTTGCATGTGAAATGAGTAACAGTGCTTGCTGTGCTTAATCACACACTGTAGGTTTGTTGTCTGATCTAATATAGTTTGCACTGCCTCAGGTTCAATAACAGCCTCTTTGCAAAACCTGCATTATGTTGTGACAGGTTCACCAAATAATCTACAAAAAAATGTGCTGCACAAAATGAAATGATCAGGGACCTTGTTAAAAAATATCTTTCTGAGGGGTATGCAGAGCAGCAGGTGCAGCACACAGCCAAGCACAAGTTTGGCTGACTGTAGGAAATAAGCAACTTTGTGGCAGGGTATATTTACAACTGCCTTCATTCATCACCAATAATACATAAGAATTTATATGTAAAGTAGTTTAGGAATCTTGGCCGTGTTCGACCACCATTATATGAAGGATAAATGACAAATGATCAGATTAGAAATCTGAATAAAAGCTGTCCACCATTAAATATGTAATACAACAGGCTCATTGTATCTGCTCCCAGTTTATATGTAAGGGATTTTAGCTCAAGAAGGGAATTGATTAATTCAGGGAAAACTGAAATAATTAAGGTGAACATCTGATCACTTGGCCACGCTGAGTTGATATGACGCATCTGTTGACTCTTTAGAGTAATACTATTGTCATGGCCATTGAAAATAATATCACAAATATGTTGACATATTGTTCAAGCACGGAGCGCAGATCTTTTAAGAATCAATTGACAAGATTATTTATCAAAATATACCACAGTCATGTTCTCTTTGAATACAAACAAGACTTTATTTCTAATCTACAACATAAAAACTAAACTAACACACATAGACAAATGTAAAACAGGATGGTGAGTGAGCTGTAACAGAAGGTGAATGAAATGGTCTGTAACAGAGAAAATTGAACTTTATGAGTCTATAGACCATGCCCTAGACCATTGATACTTAATTTAGTATAACTCGATTTGCTTTGGGTTACCCGAAGTACAGTAAAACACCAGCACTTTCTATCAAGAGTCTGGAGGTGTACTTGCTTTTCGTTGCATTTCCTTGTGTTGCTTTGGTTCTTTGGCTGGGTCAGTAGAAAGTTCTGGTTGTTCTGTCGATGATTTGGACCTCTGTTAAGATCGTGGACGCCGGGTAGTTCGGTGCTGGAATGATCAGGCGGGGCTTTGAAGCGAGGCCTCCCACAAGGGAGACTCGCCACTCCCCGTCATGTGTGTTAGATGAAGCGCAGAGAAGAGAACTCTTTTTGAGGAGGGTTTTGGCTGGTCTTTTTAACCTTTTCAGTCTGGTCACACCCCGAAGAGGCTCTAAGCCAATCAGAGGCAGCTGTTCAGATGCCATGTGATCATCTCTCTATCCCTTCTTCTGAAGGTGATTAAGGAGTCTTTGTTCTTAAGATTTGTCAGTTTTCCCGCTCAAAAGTGAACATATTTTTGTATATAATGAAATTTATATAATGAAATCGGTGTAAGTGACATGACATCTGTTAACATCAACATTATCTACATAAACAGGCAAGCATTTACATATGAAACATGACATACTTTCTCTTTATGGTTACTGCACTAAACATTAACATTTGAATATACATTATACATTGTATAATTGACATCATGTATGTACATGGTCAACATAATGCATTCTATGAATCTAGCCACAGTTAGGCATCATGTAATGCATCTTAACATATTAAAATTAGGTTATGTGCATTCAGAAGCGTAGAATGATGATACAATGGAGTCTTTTTATAGTGTTATTGTTCATAATATATGTATATGCATTGTAAAATCTAGAGCCCGACCGATATGGGATTTTTGAGACGATACCGATTTTAGAGGGGGGAAATTCACCAATTACCGATATGGTTAATTTATGAGCTGGAATGAAAACAGACCTTTTCTATGTTGTCAACAAATTATAGAAATGAACACTGAGAAAATAAAGAATAAATAAAAATACAATAAATAGCTAAATAAACATCAGTACTGTATGTTCAGTATCAGTCAGTTGCTGACCATTTAAATAAAGAATAAATTCAAATAAAATAAATAGCTAAATAAACATCAGCAGTACTGTTTAGTATCAGTCAAATGCTGACTATTTGAATACTGCCAGTCAGTTAGGGGCAGGTTATAAAACAAGAAGCATTTACACCTGCCGAGTCAAGAGATAAACAGCGGCAGCTGCTACAAAAGTTTAGGGGAAACTTTCAACGGTGGAAAACCAGACTTTTAAATATTGCATTTTGTAAATGCAACGACTAGAAATGTTCACTTGAAGGGGGTACCAAACTGCGAATCCTGAACAGTTTGGTGAATACATGTTTACACATTAGCTTCCACTCAGCTGACAAGGTATGAAAGTAGCTACATGGTTAGCTAGTTAGCTATAAGCTCGTTGTCACGGTGAGTAAAATATGGACATTGTTTATTTACTTTCCAGCACTGCATCTCACCAACTAGGTAAAAACGTAGTGTGAAATCAACACTCAACAGACACAATCCACCACCGCACCATTGTCTGCTGACCTGCAAAAAGATGCTCTGATGTTTACTTTTCAATATGCTACATTACTGACTGCACTGACAAACTATAACTGGCTAACACAGCAAACAGATGTGATAAACATGAGTGACATGGTTGTCAGGGACAGGGTTAACGTTATATTAGTTATACTGAAAAGGGAAAATGATGGGTTCATTGTTTATTAACTTTCCAGTATGTATTTCACAAACTAGTTAGCAACTTACCGTGAAGACGCCACTTAACTCCGCACCGCTTACCTCCACACTGTCAGCAGAACCACCGTCAGCTCAGCTCTGTGAACAATGGAGTTGGAGCGCGCTCTGCTGGATAAACTACGTTACGACACCAATTCTAAATCACCCCAAGCATTGTTTTCTACATTATATGTTCTGAATTTTTTTTTTCCATATCTGCGCATATCGGAAAACAAATATGCCAATACGATATATCTGTTAATGGCTAATATCGGCTGACCGATAAATCAGTCGGGCACTAGTAAAAACCAAAGAAAAGTTTGTTTTGTGCCTTTGGAGATGATAGAAAAGCACTAGATTTGGTCCGGCTAAAGAGAGTTTTCAAAATTCAATCTCTCTGTCTTGGATAAGTTTAGCATGTGAGGATTATACTGACCATCAGAAAATGTCTCATGCTCCCTTATTAGTCTATTTTCTAAGTGTAGCAAATTGGTTAAATCGAAGGAAAAAGACTGGTTATGAATGGGGTTTTGGGGGAAGGTTGTTCCTTCAGTCGAGAGTTAAAATCTTTTTTTTTGTTTGGGAAGACAGTTGACACTCAACAAAGCAGCTTTTGTGGACTCTTTTCAGGCATCTTTTAACTTATTTACACCCGTTTTGGTAGACTTTTGGTCGTCAGCAGAGACGAGTCTTTAATTTATGACACTGAGGAATTTCGGGGGCCTCTCTGTATAATTTCTCTAACTCTTCTTCTGTTTCCGAGCTCCTCAGATCTTACAGGACTTTCCCACATCTGGCTTATCATTATTTCTCTTGTTGTTTTGTAAGTGAAGAATCCTTTCCTACTTTCTCCTTGTTTCCTTGCAGAAACTGTATGGGCAAGGTTGCTCAACAATAGACATGACACAATGAATAGTTAAATATTTGAAGAAAGGATGAGAGTCATCTGTTTTTTAGAGCATGCATGCGCCCAAGGCCAATGCTGGATTAAGCCAAACTGCAAACGCATTATCTGGTCAGTTAGTCTGATTTTGCAAAAATCGGACTGGTACGATTTCAGTCAGACTAAAGCCCAAAGTATACTTCGATTTTGATGCGAATGCTCAGCGTCTGCATACAGTCGAACGCAAGCCTGTCAAAGTATATTCCATTTGACGGTGGTGCATGCATGCTATGACTTCTAAGAGACGCCAGACAATTTCTCTTAAGGGTTTTAGACACATAAAGATGTCTTTATATTCCTTGAGACTTGAGTTATACATATGCTGGTGCGTCCTGACCTCCTCACACATGCGCTCTTGACGTGCATATCTACTGTTGTTGTTTTTAACTTTGTCTCCTTTTATTTGTCATAGTACACTTAACTCTTATTTTGAAAGATCAAAGAAAATTTGATTTTTAATGGTTTGACCCCTCTAAACAGTGTAAAATCTATCAACTGAACTGGCATCGGGACTTTGACCATATTCATGTTGATGTTGAAAAAAAAAATAGTAAACCACAATAACTGGCAAACATTCCAATAGAATGAGTCTGCAAAGGTAAGCAATTTATATATATCCATAGAAAGACCTCAGCTTGTGCCTTTAAATACAAGTAAACTCACCCAGTATAAGGCCCACCATGCTGCTGAGATAACCCGTCCCACTGCCCAGGTTGAGAAAGGACAGGCCAGGCTGTAGGTCCAAGGCCTCCATCACCTCTGAGTAGATACATGGAGCAGACAGATGGAGATTACCATGCCTCCAAGCCAGGTCTTTATAAGCACTGTCACGATACTCCTCGAGGTAATAGTCAGCTCTGTCGATGGCTCTGAAGGCCTTCTCGACCAGATCTGAGCGAATGTAGTGGGCCTCCTTAAGGTTGTCAATCAGCTCGTCATTGTCCTCACCAGCACTCACGGCTCCGCCCATGGTGAAAGGAGAAGAGCTTCTTGGGACAGACCTGAGGTGTACCTATCACTGTCTGGAGGAAGAAAAAAGCAAAAACCTAGGTCTAAAAATGAAATGATACTATTTCATACCTAATTTGTGCAAGCAACACTAATTTTATTGCTCACATTCATGTTTAGCTGCAAGTATTAAACTTCGTAGCATAACTTGTCCTGCACTTTTTGTGCTGTAGACATGAATACATAAAATTGCTTGGCTTGTTGAGGAAGTGTGCTATTACTTTTCCAATCGATCCAACTTAGGACTGTTGCCTGGCAGACAAATACAGGTTGTACAGGCTCACAATTTTTTCAGGAAAAAAAAAAAAAAAAAAAGTTTAAAATGTTAAGTAAAAGAAGTATAGCATTGTCATAGAGCAAATGGATTTGTACCACTGTTGGTCCACTGGATAGCACTGCACTGAAACTGCTTTAAACTCAACTGCAACAAGTTCATGGCTGAAGTTCAAGCAAATTGTAGCAATCTTTCCCTCTTTGATTTATATTCTAATTTGTTTATTCGAATCAGTCTTGTGCTTCCACCTAATTACAGCTAATTCCGATTTAGCTCGTTCTAGTTCTTATCACAGCTAAGTTTGACTATTTTGATAATATTTGCTTTTCCCTGTGGAACACAGAGGCCTAGTTTGTTTATGATATGAATTTCTGATAACTGAATTGAGAGATGTGTATTTGTAGTTCTGAATTTCTTCTCAATCTGAAAATTTGAACCTGTAGGCTAAATTTATAATCTGAATACTTACAGCTAATTCCACCTCTAAAAAAAAATTGAACTAAAAATCTGCAGTTTTCTTAAAATAAACGTCTAGAATTGAAATTAACAATATTTAGATTCAAATACTTTAGTCAGTGTTCTAGCTCCATCAGAACCAAGTTCTTCCAACCTTTAAAGTCCCCGTGAAGTGCCTTGATGAGAGCAGTTTTCTTTGGTCTGTTGACGTATTGCCTAATGAAACATGAAGCTGGGGTGGGTCTTGTTGAACAGCTCATGCCTTTTTTTAAAAAAAGGCAATAGGCTTTAGTTTACATCGCAGTCCCTGTGTGCTGGAGTTCTACAGGGGAAACTAAAAAGCGATCTCAATACCAAGTCTGACCGCTTTTTCACTGACTTGAAAACCAAACAATGATCTAACTGACCATGTTACTACTTAAACAGCCCACAAACAAACACAGCTCATTCCCGTCTTTGCTTCCGACGAGGCTGGAGCCGTTGTGCAAGTCAATACAGATGAATGAGAAACAAACAAGTTAAAGATCCCAATATATCAATGTTTTGAATCACAATACACTTAAACATAAAGAATAAAGAACACTTACTCGTGCTGTACATCCCAAGAAACCTCAGAAAAATTGCTGCTTTTTAAACAAAAAAATATGAATATAGTCCAGCCACTTTCCTCGCTCCCAACTCTCGTGTGTGCATTCCATTCTGAAGTGATCATCCCTATGCCCTATTCCCTTCGAAGAAAATTATCCTCCACAGTGAGAGCTTCAGAGGGCTGAAAGGTGATAACGGTAATTCGGAACTCATTTTTTAAGTGATTCTTATTGGAAGTTCTAGTTGGAACAAACTTACAGCATGGTGTGTGCTCCCTTTCAAAGTGCCCTGCGAAGTCATCATCAGCACAGGTGAGAACAAAGCCATGTGCTCTGATCAGATGTAGGGGAAGGGTGCATTCTCATTCTAGAAAGCATTTGTTTGGACAACATATCTCAGCAGCTATGTGACATCATTATTTTGCCTGGGTCTGTTTAGCCGAAAGACATTTCAAATGCTTATATCTTCTAAAAAAAAAATGTTGTCAACGTTTTGAAGTACACTAGCATTTAGATTAGATTAAAGCTGCACTATGGAACTTTGGGCTCTCTAGCGACTAGTTAGACTACTGATGCTGTTAGTCGACTCTGGAATTAGTAGTTGGGGGGGGGGGGGGGTCTATTTTAGACAAGTCGACTACAAAAAATCATCATCAGTGACATCTTAAACATCAGTGAAACTAGTCGTTCCGCATATCCCTACTAGCGACATTTATGATTTAAACCTAAAATTGCAAGGAATTTACAGAGGAAACTTTTATGAGAGTTGTGATTTGGCACTGCTCTTCTGGAGGATGAATTTCATGGATTGAGGTCACCTGGACTTTGCCTGTGATCACGGAGATTTTCATCAGCAGAGCCAGAGTAATGACATTCTATTTTCATGTTGATATTATGTTATTAGTTTAAACATTTATTACCGAGATATTACTTGTTTTGAGGAAGATAAACAACACACTTATTTACATATTTTAATATGATTATTCAAGTGTTTTATCCACTACACATTAATGTTTGTATTGTACTACACTAATCAATTTAAGAAGAGAAACTCATGATATGAGTTCAATTGAAGGCACTTAAATTACAATCTACAGCCTGTGGACAATGCAATTAAACCGTAATACTACAATAGTAGGTCTTTGCACTGCAAACAATAAGACTGTATAAAAGCTTCAGTAATGATGGGGATGAAATACACTTTATTAAACATGAAAATAATAAGCAGAAATATGTAGTATAACAATTACAATACAGTTTCTCTAATCGTTTTTTTTTGGGAGTAAGGTGGTAATAACAAGATGGTTAGACACTAAACAAATTAATATGTACATGTCTGTGCTATGAAATCGGTACATTATAAACAACTTGAGATGAGCATACATTCATGGGGAACTACCTTGTACCTACTGTGGCTTTTAGATGCAATTGTAAATTGTATACCATGTTTAAGCAGACTATAAAATGACAATGGAATGTTACAACAATTTGTGCATTTCTGTGACTGGGATAAAAGAAATAAGAAAACAGCAGCACACCCACACTTCAGGACACACACATTTAGGAAACCTCGAAACAGCAGCAACGTTATAAAATACTCAGAACTTATAAATATTATTAAACATGTTACAGTAACATAATTGGAAAAATCGAAACTTATAAAAACATCATGATCTGTAAACACATGAGTAGTGTTCCATTCATTAAAGCATGTCAAGCAATATAAGCTTCAAAATCCAACCGGAAAACATATCCAAGCATTATAGCAGCATTATTTGTGGCAGCAAAACTTTAATTTCGATATTGAAAATTCTACATTTTGAAACTATTTAAATTTACATTAGAGGTACATCTGTTTTGTTGTATGCCTGCTCTCAAATGGCCAGTGTAGGTTATAAAAACAAATAAATTTAAAAGTAAAATGTAAATGTATAATAAATTTGAATGCAATTCTGCTCTTAAAAGCTGACATATGCTTTATTGGTAAGATTTCAATTTTTTGGTGCTAGAAATTTCTCCCATGCCTGCAGTTCTCATGGATCTTCATGCAAATCTGTTACAGCCCGTATCAGAGCAAGTTCAGGGCAAAAAAAAAAAAAAATATTATGTAAAAGTTCCACACTGAGATCAACCAAGGCTTTGTTGGTACTACAATAGCAGCCCAAGACAATGTTTCCTTTCTTAAAGCAGTTGATCTACGATGTTAACTGGACATTAATACAGAATGTGCATTGAAGCATGCTTACTGAGATTTAGATTTTGTAGACAAATAGGAACAGTTATATAAAATACCATAACACGTGAAGCATTCTTAAACAATGCATATTTATTAGAGAATGATTCTGCAATGGTTGCAGTTTGCAGAATTATGTTAAATTTACTGTAGTCCTAAATATGGCATACCACAAACTGTTGTCTACCAGGTGGATAGAAAGCAAAGATAATAAATGATCATTAAGAGAACTAAATTTTTAATGAGTCAAAGCATGTCAGCTGAAAATGGCAACACAGTTGACAATAAGACAGCACTTGCCTTATGCTACTTTCAATCTATTTTTAGAGGTCAGACCATGCCATGTAAAAAGTGGCACACTGATGTGTCGCAACCCAAACTCTTGGCAGCAACTCCATTTAGAGCAGAGTATTGTTTGTTTGTCATGTGGGCACGCAGACCAACATGTCGGGCTTATTGTAAGTCAACTTGGGTATCGACAACAAAAGAACCTAGTAAAGATCCAAATATACACTCACAAAAAATGGTGGGCTGGTTGAACACTTCAAGTATACTTGCCAAGTAAGTTTGAATGAGGGCTTTGGCAAAAGCTTTGCAGGCCTCTAACCTGTAGCATACTAGAAAATGTACATTATATCATCAAATCCACCACATCGGTCCAAGGGTGTAACCAGGAAATTACTTTTGGGTGGGCCTCAATAAAAATGGATGGGCCAAGTTTTCGCCCAAATATTTTTTAAATACATTTTCCCTTACAATAGAGCGCATAGCCATAGCACATTCAAATGGTTCTTAGACACTTTCAGATCAAGAAATCAGAATTTATAACACTTTTAAACTAGTTTATAAATATATATTTGAAGTCAAAGAATAATCTCTAATATTCTGGGTGGCCTGGGTCCAATTCCGACCCACCCTGGCTACGCCACTGCATCAGTCCAATGGAGCTTGTCTTTGTTATTTAATCTAACAAATGGACTATTGAAGTCGTATGGATGGCACCCGTCCGTCACCCACTTTTAACAGACACCAGCATGCCACAGCAGCTCACCAAGAACACAGGTTCTTTCAGTGACACACGTGACCTGTCTGAATATAACATCATATTTATCAGCAGCAAAACGTAAACAAAACCGGTCATTATACAACGCTGGGGGAGACATATGCGCGCACAGAGCAGTGATGAAATATGCGAACGGTTTCCTGCAAAAATGATGCGCTGATTCTAACAACAAACAAGAAAATGTTCCGTTGTCACGTCATAAACATGTTCTAACCCAGTTTCGAATGCATCATATGTAATCCGCGCCCGTATTATGCATTTAACAATAGTTAACTGCGGCATGACTGAACACGAGGAGAAGAACATAAACAAAAGAGTCTGTAGCCACCGTTTGGCACTCGATCATATCTCACTGCGTAGTCTACATTTGTCCTTACCGTGTAATGACGGACCACGGCGGTTGTCTCGTACAAACCAACAATGTCCATCGATCACATTAACGCGTATGTTGTACGTTTGGCTTGAGGATGTTTGGTCCGTGCAAAATAACGCCTAACTTGACTGCGAAAAAAAAAAAAAAAAAAAAAAACTATGCGATGTAAACAAAACATAAACCAGCTGACGCGATGACGTCACACGCACGGCGACGTCAAGTGCAGTGTCAGCCCAACGTGTGTTTTCGAAATTAACCTGTTCAAAGCCTTCCTCCTCCGAGAATAAATTCATGACTCTAAGCTCCTTTCTCATTAATGTCTGTTGTTTTCCTTTCTTATTATAGCTCAAATGGTCATTTGCTGCCTGTGGAAGCTGTAAGCACCTGTAGAGAGTCATTCACACCTGATGATGTGTCAGATTATCTCGGCCTATATGTATTGCCATACATGTGACTGTGTATAGCAATGGAGATGTAATTTCATACCAGTTTTTAAATGACGGTCATTGTTAAAGCTGTTGGGAGGTTCCACATGAATCCTCATTATTTTGAGAATATATATTCGTGGTAGTGTTCCATTTTTTCCAGCAGAGGTCAGGATATTGAAAGCGTTGATTTGCAAATGATCTCATCAATGAGTCACCTGTTTGTTTATTGTCAGTGATACTGCTCATCTATGAGGTAATTATGTTTTTGTATAGTTTATTTATAGTTATATATTTATATTTAGTTATATTACAACTGTGGCACCAACACAATGCTGACACAGTGGGAGACAATAAAAACTCATAAGTTTGAACACACCTACTAATTTTTAATGAATAATATTTTCCACATTTTAGAATAGCAGTAAAGTCTTTTTACTAAAATATGTAAATACAAAAAGTATACACTACCGTTCAAAAGTTTTAGAACACTAAGTCTTTTTTGCATTCTTTTCTGTTCAGAAAGTATGCATTAAATTGACCACTAATTACAGTAAAGGCATTTATAATATTACAAATGACTATTTCTATTTAAATAAATGCTGTATTTTTGAAACTTTCTGTTCAACCAAGAATCCTCTACTTGCAGCAATGCAAGTGCTTGGCATGTACTGTAGGCCTACTGGTCACTGCAGCTGCTAGTTTAGGAGCCAGAGACCCTGATGTACTTGTCTTCTTGTTTAAAGCAGTAGTGCATGGAATAGCCTTCATCTCTCTCAAACAAAAAAATACATTAAAAAATAATCAACAGACTGATGAGTTTCAGGAAAATGTGTTTCCTTTTGGCCATTTTTAAGACTAAAATTAGACTTGCAAGGGTAAAGTGGCTTGATAGAAATGCAAGTATTCCCAACACCCCAGTAACTGTAAAAAGAAACTGTATTAATATTTCCACTCTTTATTAAGTAACACAACCGTTTTCAACTGTTCTAATCATAAGAAAGGTTTCTTGGGTACCAAATTAGTAATAATCAGGGCCGTGGGAAGTAGAGGTGCTGCAGGTGCTTAATATTAACAGTTGTCAGTACCTTTTAACATTACACTGATAGGCTATCCACAATATTCTCAGGAGTCCACTGTATTTCGCTAGGTGGGCGGAATTTCCTGTTGGCTAGTGGAAGTGCGATTGGTTGGTGTTTTGTGTGTAACAGGTCTCTGCTTGCTTGTGTGCCATACGGCTAGATTCTTGCTTTTTAAATGTTGTAAGATGTCTTTAAAATTCCCCGGAAAATGTGTGTAGTTAGTGGTTATCCTATTAATCAAGCAAAACTAAAGTTTTATCTAAAACAGCAATGTTATGATCAGAAACCACTTAGAAGGATTGACTTAGGAACATCTGTTTGAAAAAGCTTGGAATAATTTGTTTGTGTGCTATTTTTACTTTATTGGCAAGAAGACAACAGCGGGGATTACTTATCCACCATTACGGTCCGGCTACGATAGACGTCCAGAAATGGAGCGCAATGAATTACATAAACGATAGCATTATTGTGCTAACAGGCGTTCATTTGTATTCAGCGTTGGCCTTTGTGAATGCTTCACATGTTTTGAAATGGCATTTTTACTGAGTATAAAAAGGAACAGTGTTTTACCTGAACTGCCTGTGAGTAGTGACAATGTTTTCAACAGTTTTCATGCTGTGATGCTAAATGGATCAATTCTACAGTGGAAGACCATAATTATTAGATGAGACATGTACAGTAGTGAGATGTTTTATCATGTTTTGAGTGTCTTTGCAGAATGTGCTTGTTTTCCCTTAAGGGGAAAAGGTGATTCAGTTAACAGTGTGGACATTAATTCAGTATCAATTAAATGTATTTGTACAGTGCTTTTAATAATACATACTGTTTTATAGATGATTTACAGAGAACATTGCACTTTTGTGTACAATGAGCTTACTACACATTCTTCTCCCGCAAAATATTTGTACTTTATCTGAAAAATGACAGCATGACAGTATCATCGCCTGAGTCCTGTAATACACGAGCATCCTGCTGTCTGGACCTCCCCTGTATCTGCAATAAGTACATAATCTCGGTACAACAAACTCTTCAGGTTCTGACTTGACTCAATATATGCTTTGAAATAACCATAATTATCTACAGTTCTCAAAACATGTCCAACTTGACAGCTGTGAAGGCGCTAATAGGCTACATAGCTTTTCATGTTAGTCTGCTCAGGTTCTTCCATCGATGGATAAAGGCT
Organism: Myxocyprinus asiaticus; assembly: GCF_019703515.2. NCBI lineage: Eukaryota > Metazoa > Chordata > Actinopteri > Cypriniformes > Catostomidae > Myxocyprinus > Myxocyprinus asiaticus. Next base: position 15,645,038 of record NC_059371.1, on the reverse strand, counting down.
CAACAAAATAACAAAAATGCTTCTATTTGCGATACTTGGCCATCATCCTGAAACCCATAATAATAAACAGATAGACGAGGAAGAACACTATCGCCTCGCTATAATTCTGTGATAATTTGTTCTCAAGTTCCGGTCACACTTTATATTAGGTGGCCTTAACTACTATGTACTAACATTAAATACATACAAGACTATTTATTTACTGTGTAACTACATGTTATTCTGCAAAATTCCCACATTTGCTGCTACTACTACTATAGGTGTTATACTACGTTATAGAAATAACACAAAAGGAAGTATGGGAGTTATGCAGTTACCAAAAATGTAAAAAAAAAAAGTGAAAACTATCTTTCTATCTTTATTCTTCAAAGTAGCGAGTCTGTGCCTTGATAACAGCTTTGCACACTTTGACCATTGTCTCAAAAACATCATGAGGAAGCCACTTGGGATGATTTTCTCAAAATAGTTTAAACAGTTTTGAAATAGTTCCCATATATGTTGGGATCTTGTTGGCTGCTTTTCCTTCACTGTCCAGCTAAACTCTTAAATTAAAATGAATAAATACAAAAAGTAATTTCAAGCATTTAAAACTTTAAGATCAAACAATTAAAAACATACATTCAGGTCAGGTGTGTCCAGACTTTTGACTGGTACCCATACAGATAAAAAGAAACACGCAGACACACATCATGTAGGAAGTGTATACTCAGAAAGGTCATCATTATTTACTCTTTATTTATGTTGTCCATATATAACATTGAAATTAACGATACCTCCACAAAACAAACATTATTGTTCTCTTTTAACACTGATATCAATGAGTACAGGTACAAGGGTACACAAACACGGTCACAAACCAAAACCAACTACACACTTCATTTCCAAAGTTACCTCGAATCACGCACAGCCATAGCTTGTCCTGCTCTACAAGAGAAAAAAAGAAAAACCTAGCAAGGAAACTACCACTGCTACAAAAGTGCCAAAAACATGTAGTCTATCACTGTGGAAGTGCTTAGCATTATTAGGGAGTACCATTGTTTTTTTTTTGTTTTTTTGTTTTTTTCTTAAGGAGAATAATTTGTGGCTACAAAATCACCAGTAAAAATAGCTGATCTCTGTAAAAAGGACGCAAGAGGACAAGCCTTGGCCGTGGGTTTAAAATACATTTACTTGGAAATATTGTTTAATACAACAACACTGTTTTTTTATTACAAATGTACAGAATCCCATTGTTGACAGAATAATGCCCTGTGCATAAATGCTTCATCTGCGATAAGTTCAATGATTATTTCAGATTCAATTAAATGACCCATCATACTGTTTCATACCTGAATCAGAATCACAGTTTCTGAAGTTTTTGGGAAGAACAGTTTGAGATATGTTGATCTACTTATTTAATATTGAAACAAACAAACAAACAAACAAACAAACAAACAAACAAACAATATCCATTTCAATATTATCTGCTCTTGGTGTTCACTGCTTTACTGTATTACCTTTACCTCCCTCCCTCCCTCCCTCCCCAAAAAAATAAAAATAAAAAATAAAATAAATAAAACAGAACAAAAGAAAAATAAGTTGTCGTCCTGAGTGGGACTTGAACCCAGTCCTTAAATGTAAACTCACCCTTTCCTGCAGCAAACACAAGTGAGAAAAGGCACACATGAGAAAACCACAGAGCTGTAAGATACAGTACCTACAGAATGAGGGCCGTTTTGGTTATATCAGCATAATGGGACAAACAGTTCCATTCTAACAATCTTTACGACTTACTATTTAGCTGTAATTAAAGCTAAATGTCTCGCCTCAAAATATGATGACGAAGGAACCCATTTTATTTGACCTACAATTGGCACCAAAGCCTATCAAATCACGATTAGTCTCGGAAAGGCCAGACTCTCAAGTAATATGCTTATGAAGGTGCTAAATCAATCCGCTACTTTTAATCTTAAAAGTACAAACCCTTTTAAACCCTACAAACTTAATGTGACTTATTTGGTTTGATGGGCAGGGGATAGATGTACTGTTAACTTGCATTTGCAGGTGCTACACAGAAAACATGCTACATTACAAGGCAGATTCTGCAAACTCCATAACATTCATGCCTGCTCATCATCACCGACAATTTTAAGGAGCATGCACCAAGGAAAAATAATTCACACGTGCTTTTTATATAATGTCAGTAGTAATGAGCAGATATAAATGTTAATCTTCCATTATAATCCCTCAACGATGGTAGTAAGGTAACGTGACATTAGTAGTGAGTATTCCCTCAATTCTATTAGAAGGAAGAACTCTGTTGCAGTTAGTTAAAAATTCTGCTTTCACAGATAGGATAGACAAGGCTGTATTGAAATGCAACTCACACATCTTTCCCGTGGTAAGGATACACAGAACGAGGCGAATAAGATGGCCTATGAAAATAGACAAAGATTTATGCAACTAGTGCCTCCTTCATTCTCAGCGAGTGTGTGAGAGGGCCAACCAGTGACAATTTCTCAGCAAGCACCACATTTTGTCCACATTTAACATCATTTTCTGTTTTAACTCAGGGCTTGATCCAAACTGTGCTGTTGCCGAGAGCTTTGACTGATCAGGTTTGATATGGTAGTATTGTAAGGGCTTTTGTTTTGGTGACGAGGCAAAAAGATGCCAGAAAAAAATTAATTCAGATAAGACAAGCCTCAATAAAGTGGCTCCTGATGTTAAATTGAACATGGCAATGGCCGTTAAATCAACCCCTGCAGATGTGCATCAAAGGGCATTTGACATTTCAGACAGAATACAGATTCACATTAAACAACAACAAACATGAAGAAGACATTTGCACATTTTTCCTAATTCTTTTGGTGCAATGAATGGTTGTTTGTTAGCCAACAGTCATTGTACTTTAAAACACACACACACACACACACACACACACACACACACACACACACACACAAAATAAACCTCTTTTGGCTGAAAGGTCATTAGTTGGCATTCAAGATTCTGAAAAGTGCACACATGTTCTGTCCATCACAATATTGCTGCAAATTAACTACACGGCTGCTGTGTACTACAAACAAAATTACCGTATTTAATAGAGGCACAATGTTCTTTTCACAAGCCGCTATTATGATTCATACAGATGTCATTGTGATGACTGGCATTTTACACACATATCTAGTGTCTCGACCCACTAGAACTGCACAACACCATACAATACTAAAGACGGATCCACCGAGGAGAACTTTCAGCACACTACATTGCATCTAAACAGGTACAGTCATTTAACACTACGACTAATCTTTTAACCTTGTCCTATTAATGTGGCTGACATACATAGAGAGGCCCAGTGAGTTTGGAAAATAGGAAACTCTACAAACATCATCGTATCCTTTAAAAATGTACATTTACATATTATAAAACACATTGTATCCTGCAACCACAGTAAACTGGGTCTTTATTTTGTTTTTTTATTAGTTTTTTTTAAATATTATTTAGTCTTCTATTGATAGTAGTACTCACAGCTTTTGGAAAGATATTGTTTCTGTTTAGCTATTATAAGAGAAAAAGAGTTAACAATTACACTGTAAAAATATAGGTATGTTTATATACTATATATAGTTCTCTTCTTTTTTTTTTTTTAAATACAGAATGAATATATTGTGTACATATGGCCATCATGGCAAAGGAATAAAGGCATCGGTAACAATCCCCACTTATGCCACGGTCACATGACCTGAGGGTAGTGTGGGTGCTGAATGGGCGGAGTCGGTAACGAAAGCACAGGTCAGTGGCACTTTGTGCATCGAAGAACTAAAAATCTAGTGTAAGGCTACACGGGTGTATGCTCGTCTGATACTAGTTGAGTAAGGACATTGTGGTTCAAGAGTTTATTTCAGGATGGTTGATATTTGTCTCCCATAACCCCTCCCACCGCAAAAATGCCCACCCACTTCCCATTGTCCAATAGGACTTTAAAGATAATAAGTTTAGTAAGAGAGCAAAAATAATCCACTTGCAATTCTGGGGACACATTTTTGGCCACTACAGAGAGCTTGAGGAGGTAAAAAAACAAAAACAAAAACAAAACAAAAAAACAGTCAGCACGAGAGGATCCAGTTCCAGACTCTGTAACCTCTTACTGAACTTCCTCTTCCTGTTGAGACAGATGAGGAAAGAGTCAAAGCTCAATGTTCCACAGTACTGGAATTGCTTTTTTCTCTTTACATTCCTCTAAGAATTAATGCTGGTATAAGGAGAACCCTTAATAATCATCATATTTTAGTCTCTCATCCAAACATGTTTTTTGTCTTTATTTTTATATCGCCAAAATTTCTTCAAGACTACTAAGACTTCACAAACACACAGAGACGTTACAAAATAAATATACATTACAACCATATCACAGTTCATAATTTCATAAATATTAAATAAATAATAAATAGAGATGATAATTCTCCTTCAGCTGTAATTTGGAAATTCAAAAAAATAAAATGCGAATAGAGACCGATAGATAAAGATATATATATATATAGGTAGGAAGATAGAGAGAGAGAAAGAGAGAGAATGTACAAAAAAAAAAAAAAACATATCAAAACATTGTTGGTTAAAAATATTTGCACTTTGTCTTTTTTTAAAACTCTGTTGTGAAATGAAAATAAGTGGTCGATTTTTCTTTTCTCTTTCCAAATATTGATGTGGCACGTTCCTTGTCACATTTTCATGACCTTTTATGAACAGAAGGCCTGCACTTTTCCAGTGCGAGTATTTAAATAGGTGAATTCAAATAAATAACGCAGTTAAAATTAAATTATAACAAAATATAAATAAATTACAGTTAGAGTCTGGACAAATTTAGTATAATTTATATATCAGTAACAATCCAACATCTTGTTTTGGAGTTGAATTGACTGAAATGAAGTGCAACTCATTGTTCATAAGTAATAGATATGACTACATTTGGTAAATAATCCTACCAGTAATACAAATAAAATGCTCCTGTATTTAGCTCTAAAATAAAAGAACAAACTGTAATAAATAAAAGGGCTGCTTTTTTGAGGCATTTGCACTGAGATCAAGAAAGTAGTGGTTCAACAGGTGAAATTTACAGATTCAACCACATGACGTTGTAGTGCTGGGATATGGTTGAACACACACTTTGTAGAACGCCGATTTCCAAATAGGAGAGAAAATGTGCATGTTTGTAGTACATCCTCTCAATTCCCCCAACTTTTCTTCCCAAAACTCATGTCTTCTTCTGGCAAAAGAAGGAAGGACGAGGAAACACTGCGTAATTGTTTTCTTCTAGGGCTTTACATTAGATTTGCAGATGCCTTGCATTAATCAGGTATCACATTATCTTGAACGTTGCATTTGTTGTTCGAAAAGCAGCGTCCTCACAAATTCACCCAAAGCCTTGGCCTCACCTTCTGGATGAAGTTCTGGAAATCTTTCCTTCACTCCCAGCTTTTCCTTCTTCAAAAACATCTTCTTTAATGCAAAGTTCTCACCGAATGAACGTAAAGACAACAAAAACTCTAAAGAAAATAAGGGTTGTGTCTCCCTTCATAAATAAACTGAAGGATTTCCATCTGGTATCTTCCGCCTTCCAATCCAGCAGCTTTTGCGGATTTTGGTCCTTATATATATATATATATTATTTACCTCATTTTTTTTTTTTTACTTGTCACAGAATGCTCCCTGGGATGAAGGCTTAGATTGTTGTTAAAAAAAACCTGAATGCCCTTTTTTGTGTGTCATTTATATGCTCTTCCCATTACTTCATGCCTCTGTTTCTTTTCCACGCCTTTCGGCTGAATCAGACCTTGATGCCTTTCACTGCCTTGTTGATGGTCTCCAGAAGGGCCTTGTTCTCTGGGTTCTGGTAGCAGTCCTTATTGGTGTACATGTCAGTTAGGGTGCTCACGTAGCTCTCGAAATTCTGTTCTGTGATTGGCTCCTGCTGAAATGCAAATTGGATATTGGAGCCCCAGATTTGTAACAGTTTGTAATCTAGTGTGTCTAATTTATGGGGAATTCTAGAAAATAAAAGTTCTAGTAACTGCTATTTTAGAGCTTATTAGTGTGTTTGTGTAGTAACTCACCATGTGAGGCAGACGGATGTTGGCCAGGCTGCGTATAAGGGCTTGACTGAGTCCAGAGAGCTCCATAAACAAAGCCTCATTCTGTTCTTCGATTATCTTGTTCTCCTGCTCGATGTTCTTCAGGTTTTTCTCCATGGATGTGATCTACAAAATCGCAAAACAATTAAACATTCCCATTCTTGAAGCAACAGCTGACATCTTGTTTCCTTCTAGAAATGCATGTTTGCCACATCTAAACTTCTTTCACAACTTTGATTGCAAGTCATCATTGGTCAATGAGGTTTTGTATTAGAAAACCGGATTCTCCCTCAGTGTTTATAGCGGTTACAGTCACCATATCATATGGCCCTGGTATCATCTTCTTTAATTCTGTTTTGGAGAAAATTCCTAACAACCATTTTGGTTGGGTCAAAAAAGACCAGGTAGAGTACAGTAGATATACAGCACTTCCCTTTGATTATGAACAATGACATATGCTTGTTCTTCACATTGAACACAAGCTTTTAGAGTTGCATTTCATTTGGAAAGTGTGCCAGCTATACAGTATGTCAGTGGTGGTACCATTCTTTTATAGTAGATAAACAGTAACCTTCATTTTGAGTATAAACAAAACAAAACAAAAAACAATGATAATTGGAATATTTACACTTTGTTTCTGTTTGAAACAAATACAGAATCATGGTTTATAGTCTAAAACTAATATATTCTGGAAAAAAAAAATCAATATTATTTTATTTCAGAATACAAAGGTCTACCTGTCAGACAAAAAAAAAAAAAAACATATCTAGGGATCAGAATATTATAGAGACCTGGGGATGATCTCTTTTGGCTTTTAAGCAACCGTCTTTTAGCCATTTAATAATTCCCAGACAACCACATAGCAATACCCTAGTTACACCCTGGTAACCACCCAAAACATCCTGACATTGCATAAATATAAACAAGTACCATAAAATGTAATAATTTTTTTTACTAAATCGTTTTTTTTTTTTTTTTTTTTGGAGAAACCAAATGACAAATAATTGATCAAATACAATATTAATATGAGTTTTTCCCTGTTTTTAACTCTTAAATGGGTCAACATCACAGGAGGGGTTAGAAGGTGTAGACTGCACCGTTTTGAAAAGATGTGTTGCTAACCTGTGTTTGAAGGTTGACCATATCTGCCTCCATTTCATTGTTGGATTCATTGAGCTCATTGATTTCTTTATTTAGTTGCTTGATGTCTTCGTCATTGTCTAACACTGTAAAGAGAGAAAAATAAAAGAGAAATTGTCATCTTCATTTCAGAAGGTGGGATATAAGAAAAAGGATAAGACTGATGTGGGATGAATGGAGATAGCAATACGAGAAAGAGAGAGAGGGTCTCACCGTCATTGGCTCTGAACTTAGTGCTGAGATACTCTTCACCAGGGAACTTGGCTTTCTTCTTACTGAGGGAGGCTCTGGGGCAGCCTGAGAGACTGGGAGAAAACAGAATCCATCATCATTATCATCATCTTCATCATCATCATCACCAACATCATCATCACTATATTTGAAGAAATGACCAAAGTTCAGCCAAGAAACTGATAGGTTCTTTGACTTGTATCTGCTAGCCAATCAGCTCACTCACATGTGACATGTTAAAACAATTGGCTCGCATGGTGTAAGCTGATTTTTCCTTTGACTTGTAATCAGGTAGCCAATCAACTCGTATCTCTCTCTTTGTCTAACATTTAAATGGCTCAGTTTTGCAGATAAGCTGCTTTCTCTACAGTGTGCTGAGGGTTTTTTCTCTGAAACCCAACTCCACTCCAGCTCCACTTGCCTGCAACATGTTTTTTTTTTTTTTGTTGTTGTTGTTGTAATGTCTATTTGTGCAGCAGCGTCATACAGTACATGCTTGATGCAGCATGTCTTGCATTTTGTCTAATTGTGTAGTAGCAGCAGCATGTCCACATGCTAACTCCTTATGCACATGTATTTTCTAGCAGCAGCAGTGTAGCACATCCAGAACGCCAAGACCAATATCCTATCAATATATCATACCAACATTTAAATGCTAAATATTTCCGAGAGTTGTCATGACTAAATTATTTTCTTAATGGGCATACCTGTAATGACTCAAATTAGACCAGTTCTCATAAAATTAAAGGTGTAATTCCTGCACCATTAGTGGCACCAAATTACAAATATAACAATAATGTTTCGAAACAGGTTTCCCAAACAATATCCCCTCTACCATTGTGTGGGAAAAAAAAGGTACTCCCAGTCCAAACGCCATTTTGGTTAATGTTGGACGTTCTAACAACCAGATCAATGTTTTAAAAGCGCCACAGTGTTTACATTTTTTCAGAAGTCAACCTAAGCCTAAATGGCTAACTAACTGTATCTGCTCTTTAAACAGGGACAAGTGTTTTTTTTTTTTTTTAACACAGACAAAATTCTACACACGTCACCTTTAAAAATAAAACTGTTTTTCAAATGCCAATCAGTCCCCCTTATTTTCTACTCTTAAGTACCTGCGGTGGGTGAGAAAGCTGCCGTTGGCGTGTCCTGATCCATCACACCCTGGAGTGGGGCAGGTGGGACCCTCTGTCTTAAACGCCTTCCAGGAGAATGGAGAACCATTCAGCAAACCCTCTTTCTGCTGCCTGGCCGCCAGCGGGCATCCATATGCACTGCGGTGAGTGGCATACTTCCCACTGATATGACCCAGGCTGTCACAACCTGGCACTGGGCATCTTTGAGAGCAGAAGAGGTGTGGAAAAGATGTTGGAGGGAATAAAACAGATATATAGAGTTTTGTTATAGAGTGTGAAAATTACATCTGTTGACTGTAAAAGCAATAGCATATATCCCATCAGAAATATCACCTTGTTATTTACTTCAGTAACCATTTGTCTCACTCGCATCTATATTTATTTTTCACTCCATTTTATAAGGAGGGCATTATTTAGATACAGTTGAATTCAGAAGTTTACATACACCATAGCCAAATACATTTAAACTCAGTTTTTCACAATTCCTGACATTTAATCATAGAAAACATTCCCTGTCTTAGGTCAGTTAGGATCACTACTTTATTTTAACAATGTGAAATGTCAGAATAATAGTAGAGAGAATGATTTATTTCAGCTTTTATTTCTTTCATCACATTCCCAGTGGGTCAGAAATTGACACTTTGTTAGTATTTGGTATCATATCATAAACTGATTGTTTAACTTGGGTCAAACATTTTGGGTAGCCTTCCACAAGCTTCTCACAATAAGTTGCTGGAATTTTGGCCCATTCCTCCAGACAGAACTGGTGTAACTAATTCAGGATTGTAGGCCCCCTTGCTCGTATTGCTTTTTCAGTTCTGCCCACAAATTTTCTATCGGATTGAGGTCAGGGCTTTGTGATGGCCACTCCAATACCTTGACTTTGTTGTCCTTAAGCCCTTTTGCCACAACTTTGGAGGTATGCTTGGGGTCATTGTCCATTTGGAAGACCCCTTTGCGACCGAGCTTTAACTTCCTGGCTGATGTCTTGAGATGTTGCTTCAATATATCCACTTGATTTTCCTTCCTCATGATGCCCACAACATGATGCTGCCACCCCCATGTTTCACAGTTGGGATGGTGTTCTTCGGCTTGCAAGCCTCACCCTTTTTCTTCCAAACATAAAGATGGTCATTATGGCCAAACATTTCACTTTTTGTTTCATCAGACCAGAGGACATTTCTCTAAAAAGTAAGATCTTTGTCCCCATGTGCACTTTTTTATGGTGGTTTTGGAGCAGTGGCTTCTTCCTTGCTGAACAGCCTTTCAGGTTATGTCGATATAGGACTTGTTTTACTGTGGATATAGATACTTGTCTACCTGTTTCCTCCAGCATCTTCACAAGGTCCTTTGCTGTTGTTCTGGGATTGATTTGCACTTTTCTCACCAAACTATGTTCATCTCTAGGAGACAGAATGTGTTTAATGGTGTTCCCATAGTGTTTATACTTGCGTACTATTGTTTGTACAGATGAATGTGGTATCTTCAGATGTTTGGAAATTGCTCCCAAGGATGAACCAAACTTGTGGAGGTCCACAATTTTTTTGCTGAGGTCTTGGCTGATTTATTTTGATTTTCCCATGATGTCATGCAAAGAGGTACTGAGTTTGAAGGTAGGCCTTAAGATACACAGGTACACCTCCTGTGTGTTAGCCTATCAGTAGATAATTAGCTAATTGCCTAAAGGCTTGACATCATTTTCTGGAATTTTCCAAGCTGCTTAAAGGCACAGTTAACTTAGTGTATGTAAACTTCTGACCAACTGGAATTGTGATATAGTCAATTAAAAGTGAAACAATCTGTCTGTAAACAATTGTTGGAAAAATTACTCATGTCATGCACAAAGAGCATGTACTAAACGACTTGCCAAAACGATAGTTTGCTAATATGAAATCTATGGAGTGGTTAAAAAATGAGTTTTAATGACTTCAACTTAAGTGTATGTAAACGTCTGACTTCAACTGTACATTCTTTGCCCAACAGTAACTGTGAATATTAAAACACATTGAAATAAACTGAAAAAAGAGAGATTTTTACACATTGGGAACTTGGGTGCTACCATATGTGGCTGCTCATTGACTGTAGTGAAATTGTGGGGATAAAAATCTCCTACATTTGGCAGTAAAAAAAATAAATAAATAAAAAAAGACAAAAACCCACTAACAAAAATATGCACAAATGCTTTGAAAAAAAGTGTGCATTTCAATACTTCATGAGCCATCTGTGCTGTAATATATTGTTCAGTTTTATACTATTCCTCAGCAGTGCAACTGGGTGTCTTTGTCTTCTCGCTTCTAGATGTATTATAATGAATTGAAATAAAAAGCATTTTTAATGTTACTAGAACAAGTTCCTTGTGCTGTGCTCCATGCACTGATTCATAAGCTCATGTCAAGTGAGTTATTTGGAAGGTTGCCAAGGTGATATTTAACAAAGTAGAACACAAGCAATATTTTCAGATGTGGTAGACTAACATCACAAGTGATTCTAGCTGTAAATTCTTGATTAAATCACAACTTCCATCTGGTTGGAGAGAGGTTTCTAAACTGCATTACGCTGTTGTAAAATGACTGTGTGGTTTGAGAAACCTATTATCCAACATTTGATCACAGCCCACCTAAAAGTGTTTATTTTTTACCGTATAGTAGCATAAAAGAAAGGGGGAAAAGCCTCAGCTTTCTATGCAGTACGAACTTTAAGAGCTCGGAGTCCTCCTTGTCGTCCTTGATGGGAGTTGTTTTTATTCCACCTTTCTTGGCCCGCGGACACCCAGACAAACTGAAAACAGAGAGTACGCAGCTCATGATCAGAGGAGCCAGCACTATGTCATAAGATGGTCCACCACCTTAATTAAAGAGTCTATTGACCCAAAGCAAAGTTGGAGAAACCAAGCTCAAATACTACAACTAAAAATCCAACAAACAGAGGTTAAGCATACACCATATTCTAACCAGGTGTGACGTGACAGGCCTCTATATCGTCACATAATTTTTCTGTTGTAAATGAAAGCAAAATGATGCATAATATGATTGAAAAAATAAAAAAAAAAAAAAAAAATAAAATAAAAAAAACAAATCATAGCTGATCAGAACATGCTTATTTTTAATATAAGTAAAATTATGTAGAGAGGGATTTGGACCAAGATTTGATTTCACGGTGGGTGAGGTAAAGTAATAGCACACAAGTATACAATATAAGTAGTAGAAATCAATCAAGTTACCAACTAAATGTCTTTTCACTTGTCACGAATGGCTGGGACGAAAACTCAGATTCAAAATGTAAAAGATTTGTGAATTATCTCTTGATGCTTAATTTGTGTCATGCCTGGTTATAACATGGTGTTGGTGGAGAAGGGAAGACAAGCAAGCTTATACTGTAGAACGTCAGGCCATAAGAAAAGTACACAAGATCTGGGGTCTGTTTCCTATTCCCTACTCAATAAAAGGGATGGATTACAAATGCAGTGTTGTGTCTAATATACAACTAGCACTAAACTTCTCTGTCCTCTGTGTGTATTGTTGTGTAAATGGGAAGGGTTGTCGCACGGGCCATACCTTCTATGAGACGCGTAGTTGCCCGTGATATGCCCTGAACCATCACATCCTGGGGTTGGACATCTGAGAAAGTAAGGTCAAAGGTTAAATGTGAGAGGTTTGAAGTGGGCTCTGGGGGGGGGGGGGTTGTTCAAACTTCTAAATGTTATATCTGCACTACGGAACAATGGGCTCTCTAGCGGCTTCTGTGGTTGAAACCAAAAATTGCAAGCAACTTTTGGTGGAACATCTTACTTGAGTTGTGATTCAGCACTGCTCTTCTGCACGGATGAATCTCATTGTTTGAGGTCACCTGCTTAGCCTGTGATCACTCTGAGATGTTCATCAGCAGAGCCGAAGTCATAACGTGCTTTTTCATGTTGATATTATGTTATTCTTCGTTTAAAAACGTATAACTGAGATATTACTTGCTTTCAGGAAGATAAACACCACTCTTAATTACATATTTTAATATGACTACTCAAGTGTTTCATCCACTACACATTAATGTTTGTATTGCACTACATATATCAATTAAAGAGGTCAGTTAAAGAGGTGAAACTCGTGATATGGCTAATGAGAGTTCAATTGAAGACCTTTAATTATTTTTATATTACAATCTATATTCTCAGTGGATAATGCAAGTAAACCATAATACTACAATAGTAGGTCTATGCACTGCACACAATAAAATTGTAAACTAAAAACAAAAAAAGAGGACTGAATAACGATGGGGATGAAATATTCTCTATTAAACATGAAAATAATATGCAGAGTACAATATAACAATTACAACAGTTTCTTTAATACAGTAAAAAACAAAACTTAAAAACACATCGCGATCTGTAAACACACAAGTAATGTTCAATTCATTAAAGCATAACAATCAATATGAGGTTCAACAACCCTACCAGAACACATCCAAGCATTATAGCAAGTAAACAACTTTGCCAAACAGTTAATAGATTAACATCCATCTGGAGACATCCATCCTCCTGAACTGCGACTGACTAAACAGCCATAGCTTCCCCTGCAGGTAAACACGTGATATAGTAGCTGGTTCTTCTTTTCTGTTCTTACGGACATGACATAAACATGCAAGGAAGAATGACGAAAATCTGATCCGAATCCGAATCTGAACCGACAGCTCAAAATGAAAATCTTAATGTAGGTTTACCGTAGTGAATCGGAGTAAGACAAGGACAGAATTTTGAACACTGATTTTTTTATATACTCACTCAATAGTAGATTTTTGTTAATCGGAACCAAAGTAATCTCATGTAGTGTATCTTTAAAATACCTGTAATCAGGGACTAAAAATTCAGTTTGTTCTGGGCAAAAACTTAATTTTTTCGTTCCAGTTCAGAAGTTCCGCAGCCTCCTTTCCAAAAGGTTATTGGTTAGAACAAAATAAAAGAACGGTTAATAACATTCTTTTTAAAGTGACAGTACTCTGTGCTAAGGGGTGGGCGAAATATATGTTGTAGTGTTGCCAGATCTCACAAGAGAAACAAGCAACATGGTCTGGAAATACAAATCCAAATTAAGCCACTTGCCTCACCAAAATAAGCAAAAATAAGCAAATATTTTTGTGTGTGTGTGGTGGATTTATCAGCATAGAAATCATAACAAGCAGTTAATCAACATTTAAGTATAATTTTGTTTACAGATCTGCTTCTCAGCCAAAACCCGGCAGCATCAAATCTGTATTAATGCATCATATCTAACAATAATTCAGTGAAGACTTGGAAACAACTGAGAAATGTATTTTTTACCTCTAATAATGTTTTCTTTGTATCTGGATTAGATGTGCATGTATATGTAGTAATTACACATAGTTATTAAAAAGGTCTTCATTCACAGAATGCAACATCCACAACGGGTAGTTAGGCAAAGAAATGTGTGATGCAGCGGTTTCCTTTAGGATCAAAGCCCATGTTTCATTTTTTTCAGGCAACATGAAGTGGTTTAGTTCCAAAAATGTATTATGATAAACTCTTTGACCTTCAGTTTCATGAAAAAATTACCAGAACAAAATTAACCAGTTATAACAGGTTACCAGCATTTAAAAAAAAAAAGTTCACTCCGGAACAATTGAAAATCACTTTGTTCTGGTTTTTGGTTACGTTCTGCTAAAAATTTTGTTCATTTTCGTTTTTCGTTTTCATTCCTTAAACCGTTTTTAGTCCCTGCCTGTAATAAAACTTAGCCAAAACTAAAAGCTGAAGTGTGCAATATCTGCAACATTAGAGGAGGCTTTCAAACAAGTTTCCCAAACACTCCCCCTGTCTTCCACTGGTGGGTCAAATAGAGAGTTCCACCCCAAACTCAAGCATTGGTTTAGCCAGTACTGCTATGTGTTGGGCTGGACGGGATGCTCAAAAAACATTTTGGGGGGAATCAACCTACAAATGGCTTACTTATATTTGTCTTTGCATATTAAGCTGGAATAGGAGAAAGTATTTTAACATTGAAAAAAATTACACACTGCACCTTTAATACTGTACCAAAGTACACCAACATTATGTACATTATCGTGGGTATGGTGCTGTTTAATCAAGGAAATGGAAAGAACATATAAAAAAACTAAAGCAGACATTCAGTCAAGACACAAAAGAGCAAGAACGAGAAGAGCAAGAGCAGAAGTAGAGCAGACATACTTGAGTTCAGCTGTGTGTGCTGCCATGAGGGACCGAAGACTCTTATCAGCAAGAGGACACCCAGACAAGCTAAAAACGTTGAAAAGAGCAAAGGTAGAGAAAAGAGAGGGGGAAAAGATATAGTGAAAGAACGCAGAATGTCCCAGGTACAAAAGACAGAACAGGCAAGTGTTAAGCAAAAAGAGATAAAATCTCTACGACATGGCAAAAAATATGCAGACACCGAAACACCACACCCAGTTTAAGAATTAATTATACTAAAGTTAGTTATATATATATTTTTCTTAAAATCATGTCATTTTACTTCTTTAAGGGATATAATTTACTCTCATCATTTACTCACGCTCATGGTATCCCAGGTGTGTATGACCTTCTTTCTTCAGCAGAACACATCTGAAGAAAACTAGAAAAATATTTCAGCTCTGTAGGTCCTTACAATGCAAATGGATGGTGATCAGACCTTTGAAGCTCCAAAAATCACAGACAGTCAGCATAAACGTCATCCATACGACTCCAGAGGTTAAATTAATGTCTTCTACTATGTCTTACTATGTCGTTTTGGTGCAAAAAAGATCAATATTTAAGTCCTGTTTATCTACAAACCATCGCTTCTTGTCAGCCGGAGTATACACATTCACGAGAGTGCTTAGTTCACGCAGTCTCTCATGTGACAATTTCACGTTGGCATGTTACGGACGTAATCTCACGTTCTTCTCTCGGTTGAGACATCCAGGATAAGCACACAAACGCACCATTGTGAGTAAATAAACAGATACAAATACAGATCTCAACCAAAACCAACAAAGTTTCTGTACAGTGTTCCTCTTACTCAGTTGTAAACAGCGCTGCTCTTCCATGTGTTGCACGTGTGTCAGTTCTCACGTGAACATGCCAATACAATTACGTCATGCGCATATTGCTGTTGACCGGAAGCAATAGTTTATTGTTAAAAAGTACTAAATATTGATCTTTTTCACACCAAAAGTGATCGTATTGCTGTAGAAGACATTAATTTAACCGCTGGAGTCGTATGGATGACAATTATGCTGACTAGCTGTTCTTTTTGGAGCTTCAAAGGTCTGATCGCCATCCACTTGCATTTTAACCTCCTGAGCTAAGATATTTTCTATTTTTCTTCAAATGTGTTCTGCAGAAGAAAGTTATACACACCTGGGATTTCATGAGGGTGAGTAAATGATGCGATCATTTTCATTTTTGGGTGAACTATCCCTTTAAGTAAGCGGATCTTGTTTTAAGGTTATTATCTGTATCTAGATATTTTACAGGAAACGAAAAGACAAAAATAATAAGATTTAATTTTTTTTGCTGCAGAGAAAGGAATGTCCACATACCATGTATTGGTATGTGGACCAAGCCATGTATTGTACATAATGCCTTGTTTTATTGGCTATTTCCCCTCTGAAACCCTAGCTGCAGAAATAGTGCTATAGGTAAGAGAAGGGCTGAGAGGTGACCCCCAAACTCTGTGTACCTGCGATGAGATGCATAGTTTCCAGTGATGTGTCCACTGCCATCACACCCAGGAGTGGGACACCTGCATCGAGGGACAAAACGTAAAGCTAACTGAGTGAAATGATTCCATTCTGTTAAATTTCAATATGTAAACAGAAATACATATAGGAGATCATGTGACTTACAGCAGGAGATCTTTCTTGGTGTCCTTGGGCTGAAACCTGACTTTGAAATTTGGGGTTGTGACTTCTCCGGGGTACTTCCTGTCTTCAAGGGCATCCTGTATCATGTCGCAATCTTCGGGGTCAGACGAGGCAAATGACTGAGCACTGTGGTTCATCTGTGCAGCAGTTTACAACAATACTGAATATTACACCAGCAACACATGACACATGTATGACTATCTGCTGTAAAGTGTCAGATATGTGTAATTGCTTAAATAACTCAAGTTTAAACTAGTGATTCTCAGCTTGTGTGCTGCAACCCAAAAATGGGTCACAGATCTGTTCGGATAGGGTGTCGGCAACAGGGTAAACAACCATATTCTTGTGCATAGTTAGGATAGCAAAATAAATAGGCTTACCAACTTTTAAAAGGGAGGAGAAAATGCTTATTTTATATGGTTAAATTTTTCCAATCAAACTCAGTATATTGGTGCAAAGTCATCTGTCACATGATATTATGGCTAATAATAATGCAATATTTAGCCCAATGTATGTTCCATTTGTTAGGCTGTTGTTTATACATTTACAAAATTGTCAGTTTTCATATTCAGCCTCTGTCATGTTAATAATTTAGCAAATTGTTGGATATACTACATATATGCAGTTCATTGTAATTGCAATTCAGATAATAATGTTTGATTTAACATTTTCTGCATTGGGTAGCCAATTGATGTCCAAAACTATATCTAAATTTGGGTCCTAAAGCAAAAACAAGTGAGAACCACTGGTTTAAACTACTCTATATGCGTAGTCATTTATTAGTCCAGTCATTTCTGTGCCCTCCTCTCTGGCTTCATTTACAGTAAATGACGAAGGAAATGGGAAATGTTTCTACCTCTTCTAGCTCCTCCTCCCTCTGCCGATTGGGTTTGGTGTAGTCCAGAGGCCCCTCCCACTCCTCTTGTTTGTAGGGATGTAAAGAGTGGGGCGAGATGCTGTTGTTGCCATGGTGAAGAGATAAGGACGATGATGAAGAGGATGAAGAAAGATCGGGGGAGCGCACTTCAGAACTGGTGCAAGACACGCCCACTTCTCTCTTAATTGGCTTCTTCATGCTTAAGTCCAAGGTGCCATTCTCGTCTACTTCTATTTCCATACTCTACAACAGGAAGAAATAAAATATGATATATACAGGATTTAAATCTAGATTTTTTCATTTTCTGAAGAAAATGTGAAAGGTGCTGCCCGTGCAAAACTTGCCACCATGATGCTAAGTTGTTGTGTTGCTGGCAAATTTCAGGTAGTGGGTAGCTAGATTCTCACTGGCAAAAAATCAGTTCAATCTATCAATGATACTTTGGTCTCAAATATGGCTAGGATCCTTCCTTCAATTATTTATTCTACTTTTTATTAATTTATAAATATTTTTGCTCTTTTATCATCTGCCTGGCATAAGTTTGATCACTTCGAAAAGTAATAGCACAACTCTCCTCAACTATTTGTGGTGTCATGAGCATAAACATGCAGGATGAGACACATGCCAAAGGTTAAACTTAGTTTAATAGCAAGCTGAGCAATAAACATTATAACTTTATGACATGTGACCAGATGATTCAAATAATGCAATTTAACAAAAAAGTTTAATGTATACACATTACACAGAATCAGGCTCAGTAAAAACAACGACAAAGTACACATTTTAATACACATTCATTACAATAAGAACATAATAAAATCATATATTTTTCTAACATAATTCAATGTTTATGTGTGCAAATTTCTGTAGGTAATGATGCATGGTTTAATATTAAAATGAGTATGTGAGTATATATGCATGGAGATGGAAATGTGCACACACAGCAGGCACTGATCCCACAGCAGTCCCAGTCTGATTAGCGTTGAGCCACAGGGCCTTTCTGCCCATTAATCTTCCCCTTATATCCCCTTCTGCTGATGAAGTAGTAACTCCCTGGACTGAGGAGAAAGCTTTTTAAAAAATCTCAATATCGAGGACAGAGCATCTCCAATTACAGTATAGATCGCAGAGTTCTCTGACAGAGGGGGCTGATGGATAGTATTATTGGAGGAAAAAGGGACAAGGAAGGAAAATAAGGAAGGAAAATAAAGAAGGGGGGGGGGGGGGGGGGCAAATAGAGGAATGACAAAAAGATATGCTCTCATTAGCATTAGCTTTGGAAATACTAAATAAAAGAAAATGGCGCACCTGGCCCTGTCCAGCCCAGAGAGCTCACTCTCAACTTAATGCAATGACAACATGAAGAGGAGACAGGGATGAAACAAATGGAGGGACAGATGAAAGTGAGTGCAGATGACGCAATGAGATCACAACAGCAGGCCATATCCATTCTCACTTGTGCTACATTACTTCCATCAGACTGCCAGATACAAACACACATCCACGCAGATGCACTTTTCCTGCCATGAACTGATGCCATGTAGTTTTATTTTATTTTGTTACTTTTTGATGGAGATGGTTGATGTCAAACCAGCTTAGGCTGGTTTAAGTGCTTAAGTTGCTGTTTTTTTGTTTTTGTTTTTTCAGCAGTGATAACAGCATATGCTTAGGTATTGCCAGTATCTGGTTTCTGGCAAATATATTTGCTGAGTTTTTAGCTTCATTATGATCAAGGTCATCTGTACCTTATCCTGGTGTCTGATGCTGAGGTTCTCTGGTCTCTCCCAGCAGCGTGTGGACAGGTTGAGGATTGCAGTGGCAGCCATGTGGGCCGCTTCAGCATCGTGGGAATAATCATAACTGCTGGAGGAACTCTTTCCATATCCGGAGTGCATGCTGGGACTTGGCGGGGAGGCCCTGGGGAATGGAGGTTTGGCTGTGGGAAAATGTTATGTTACGTTAGTAAATACATTAAAAAAACAGATACCTAATCAGTATGTTTGTCTTTTTCCAGTAAAAAACATCAGAACATTTATTAATACAAAACAGGACACATTTATTTGAGAAGCAAAATGACAGAAATCACTTCTTGTTTTCAGAGAAATCTAACAGAATTAAGAAAGGTTTATGCTTAAAGATAAAAAATTGCCAAGGGGGAAAAAAAATAAATAAACTTTTGTCCCTTGAATTAAGTGTGTTTTTCATTCCCCTACTGGCAAGTAGTTTGTTTTTACCAGAAAGACTCGGAATAAATTAGAATTAATCACGAAAATAGTGATAAATTAGTTTCCTTTGGCGTTAGCCCCATCCTACGATTCAGCTTTTAGATACTTGCTCAAACCGTCAGATCCTGCCAGAAGGCGGAGATGGCAGGGGTGAGGAACTTACCTCTATGGCTGCATGGGACCTAAGCTGGTGGTGAAGGGGTGGTGGGGGATGAGAACAAACGGAGGCATAACAATTGATGAAAGAGAGCTGTGTAGAGCTTATAAAGCAGATGCTGGATTATGATTGGATGAGATGTCTGAACTGAATGAAAGGCATAATGATACAGCAAGTCTTCCTGACAGAACTACCGCTTATGCTTCCATTTCTTGTTTCAAGCATAAACCTCACTACATTTTGTTAGATTTCTCTGAAAACAGGACTTAATATCTTATTTATTGTTGCTTCTTCAGTAAATGTTTCTTGTTTTATGGATGTTTAGATATTTTTACTGGAAAACAAGTAAAAAGTATATTTTAATCAAATATAATCAATTTATATTCTGTGGATTCTTAATAGAAACGCTGATCCTTATATTGAAGAGCACTCTACCAAACTCAATTACCACTACAACTGCCTGTAAAGCAACAGATCTTGAACCTGAACGTTTAACAGTACTTTTCACACAACAGACTGTTCACACAGATATCTGTGCTGCAAAGAGTGCATTATACATAACGTTCATAAACCGTGACTAATCCTGCTCACATTTGAAGGCTTTAGGTGAAGTTTCGCTGGTGTGCATCTTTGGGGCGAGCATGCGCTTGCCGAACACCTGCACATCGAAGCTTGCATAATCAAAGGAAACCTTGGAGTACTTTTCCAGCTCCTTGGCCAGATTAGCGCGTGGTGTGGCTGGGATGAGGCTGGGCCTGTAGCTGCCGGGCGGAGGAATCTCCAACTGCTTCACAAAACACATGGGCCTGTAAGAGAGAGAGAGAGAGAGAGAGAGAGAGAGAGAGAGAGATCTGTCAATTTGTTTTGCTATAAACGAATCAATATCCCTGGAGTTAAGAAAAAAAAGGAGCATAAAAGGATAAGTGTAAGTGAGCATAAAAGATCAAGAGTGAAAGAGTGGGCTGGAATTAGACAGCAGAAGAGAAGTGAATTGAAAGACTGACAATGAGACTGAGATACCGAGAGAAAGAAAAAGGAAGGAAGAGTGCCCCAGATAAATAGCTCTAAAAGAGTATTTGCAGGAGTGAGTGGGTGAGAGACAGAAAGAGGTGTTTTATAGCAGGATGACTGCAGGAGAAGAGAAACAGGATTAAATGGAGTCTTATCAGTACCAAGCATATCGTATAGCATGGAACTGAAGCTTTAAAGGGATAGTTCGCTCCAAAATGAAGATTCTATTATTTTCTCACTCTCAAGTTATTCTAGGCACATATGATATTCTTTCTTCTTTGGAACACAAAAAGAAGAATGTCTTCATCATGCTGCTTTTTCCCATACAATGAAAGTAAATGGTGACCAGGGGCTTTCAAGCACCCAAAATTATGAAAAGCACGATAAAAGTAGAATAACAGTAGTCCATATGACTCGTGTGTTATATTCCAAGTTTTCTGAATTCATTGGATAGCTTTGTGTGAAGAACAGAACAAAATTTCTTTGCTAACCACTGAAAATCTTCCCCTCCACTGTAAATCTTAAAACTCATTCATGCGATTTTTAATATGTGCATATTCAAATTTGGTGCACCGGGATCAGTTATGAGACTCAAGAGAACTGATGTTTGGCATCTGTGATATTAAACCTGGTGTGATACATCCTGAAACACTATTTTAGAAAGGTGACAGAGATTTGAGTTATGGGAGAGGGAAAGATTATCAGTGAATTATGACTTAAATTTGGGTCTGTTCCTCACAGAAACCTATTGTATGGCTTCAGAAGACTTGGAATATAGTGCCTAAGTTTTATGGACAACTTTTATTGTGCTTTTTTGTCATTTTTGGAGATTGACAGCCCCTAGTCACCATTCACTTTTATTGCATGGAAAAAAGCAGTGACAACATTCTGCTAAAGTACTTTGTTGTTTTTCCACAGGATTCAGAAAATCATAAATTTTTGAGTAAATAATGAGAAAATTGTCATTTTTGGCCGAACTGTTCCTTTAAATCCTTTTACTGGAGAACTGCAAACCTTGGCAGCCCTTTGCCTGTTAAAACTCTGAAAAGACAAAAAATGCTTGCATGTAGGTGGGCATGTCATTGTGGACCATGACACTATGTTCTGCATTTAACATCATTAACAGATTGAAATCGTAAACTATGCTAGGTTAGAAGGATAAAACCCACACTCACACACCTACACGCATTACCGTCTCCGTCTTTCTGACAATGGCATGTAAAGGATATTAGCCTCTGTTTCCTGTCTCTTCATTAGTCAGCGCATCCCATTAGCAGGGTGGCATGTGAAGCCATCAAAGGTCTCTTTGGTGACTTCTCATTGTCGGCGTCATCCCTTAATGGGCTTCCTCTGCGCACTGACGCTCATTTAAATCAGAATAACACTAATAAGATAGGACAGCTTATTATTTTCATAATCCACATTGCTTTGTCTAACCACGGACATGCTTCCTGAAGGAAAGTAATTATTTTTCCAATACTTCATGCCCTGTAAGTCCCATAATTAGCTTATCAGTGGCATAATTAGACTAGCAGGTTTGAGGCCCGAGTCCAGTATAAAATGGCTGGCTGAGCCATATTAGAAGTGCAATGGAAAGGGAGGGCTGATGTTCTGCAATGCCTGATCAATCATGCTGCTGTAAATGAGTTCCATCCAGTGGTGACTGACAGCTGTGCTAACCAACAACAACAGGTGCATTTGATGAACACATAATGTTGACATAGTGGCTAAGGACGGGAGGAGACAGAACACGGGGTGGGTTTGCTCTTACTGATGTTTTCAGTTTTTGGGGTTGTTTTGATTGGTTTTGGGTTTACCTGAGTACACGGTCAGAGTTAGGGCTGCCTTTGAGATGTTCACCCATGGGCTGAGCTAGGTGTTGCTTGTCATGACTTTTGGATAGCTTTTCGGCAGCAGCGATGGGACATCCTGACAAACTGATAAGGGAGGAAAAGTCGAAGAGTGAGTGAGGGAAATACTCTGGAAAACTGAGTTCCCTTACGATTCAGTACATTTGACATTGCGTCAGGAAGCTGACGCTATAGGGAGTGTCCTTCTATACAACCTAGTTTAAACATTTCTTCAGTAACGGCAATTCTAAAATTGGCTATGGTGTTTAATCCTCGCATTTTAGGCGTGAAGCTGTCCGGTATAAAAGTGGCCGCTCAAACACCATACCTCAGAATTTGAATCCTTCAAGACAGCGATTCATCTCTCGTCTAGAAGCCTTCTACGACTTCGCCGTGCCATCACACACCCCACGAGCCCCTCAATCTCCATATACTGCGTCTATGCCGATACAGTATGTGCGTGACGAGCTTCAGCCCTCTGCAGGAGCGCACAACCTCATCACGTTCGGCTGTTCTGACGCTGGGATGATGTTATGTCTCTCGCTGCATCTGGCAAGTGGTCAGTGGAGGACGTTGCTGTTTCATTGGCCAAACATATACCCCTCTTTATAAGTACGGGCTTCTTGACTTTTTACACAACCACCTGCATTCAGACCGCTGCATTTCCCAAAAGCCACAGGCACTTTCATTACAAATAAACTTCCTTTCCGACTGGGTTTGTGAAGGAGTTAATTCATACTATATGACTGTAGTTCATATATCCATTCTGAGTTTTCCCCTCCTGGCCCACCACGAGGGTCATTTACTTGCGGCATATCCATGTCAGTCGCCATCCCTAGATGCGCTCTTGTCCCTCAGTCTGAAAATTCTGAGGAATGGTGTTTGAGTGCCTGCTTTTATACCGGACAGCTACGCGCCTAAAAGGGCAAGGCTTAAACAGTGAGTGGAGTGTTGGTGGCGTAGTGGGCTAAAGCACATAACTGGTAATCAGAAGGTTGCTGGTTCAATCCCCACAGCCATCACCATTGTGTCTTTGAGCAAGGCACTTAACTCCAGGTTGCTCCAGGGGGATTGTCCCTGTAATAAGTGCACTCACTCTAAGTCGCTTTGGATAAAAGCGTCTGCCAAATGCATAAATGTAAAATGTAAATGTAAACACAATAGCCAATTTTAGAATTGCCATTATTGTAGAAAGGTTTCAACTAGGTCATATATAAGGACACTCCCCATAGCATCAGCTTCCTGAAGCAATGAGGTTACGTATGTAACCAAGATGTTTTCAAATGTCCCCACAAACACAGTAAAAGCAAAAAAAAAAAAAAAGAAA
The DNA here is from genome assembly GCF_019703515.2 of Myxocyprinus asiaticus. Classification (NCBI taxonomy): domain Eukaryota; kingdom Metazoa; phylum Chordata; class Actinopteri; order Cypriniformes; family Catostomidae; genus Myxocyprinus; species Myxocyprinus asiaticus. The sequence goes on along the minus strand of NC_059371.1, from coordinate 15,621,105 downwards.
AAAAAAGCTTAATTTTTAGGGGTACTTATTTCATGTGTAAAAACACCAAAAGTTTAGGTATATGGTAAGTCTATAATAATAAGAATTAGCTTATGTATAAAATGATGTGAACTCAGATGGGACAAAGTCATATCAGGGTTCTAAAATAAGTGCTTTTTAATCTACATAATGGTGCTATAATTTTTTCATACATTTCATGGGTGCCGCCATGCTGAAATAAAATGACCAGATAAAAATAATTCACTTTATCCTGGTGCCCCCCTATTACTGGACATTTACAGTTTCATTAATTAATCATGGGTGACAAATATGCCTGTGAATAGGGCATTTCAACAATGGCATGCTAAACCAAAACTTTTGGTTTAGCATGATGCTTCATCCACACCATTAGGTTTCAGATTCACTTTCATATTGTCCAGAACACATTAAACACATTAATTTCTGAAACACAAGCAAAAAGCAAACTTTGTTTTAAAAACAGAAATCAATGGGAGATTTTTCCTATCCTATCCTATGTGTGTAAAAGGAGACTCTGTACCTGCGGTGTGTGTTACGGTTGCTGTTGACATGACCCTGACCAGTGCAGCCTGGCGTTGGGCACTTCAGGACATTCTCATGCATGGCCAAGACTGAAAATCAACCAATCACAGCGCAGAAAGAAAAGAGAGTCAGTCAATGAAATGACTCCGGACTTAAAAAGATTTTTCTAGAAGCATTGTTTTTTAACTGAAAAATGTGACAGGTTTACAAAAAGACATACTATCCTAAGAACATGTTAAAATGATGTTTTGTCTTTTTATGTGCAGATTATGACACAAACAATGTGGCAGATGCTGCAGTTGCTGTGGTTTGATGTTGACTCACTCTCTGGTGGGATCCGATCTTTGTGTGGGCAGCCTGACAAACTGCGGTGGTGGGGATAGAGTCCGGTCACGTGACCTGTTCCATCGCACCCAGGGGTTGGGCATTTGATCTCTCTTTTCTCTGATCTAGAACTCTCTGTGGGCAGCAGAACACCTATTAGTCAAATTTTATCTAAAGATGTCATCACTTTGTTGGGACAGAAATGTCCTGGGCATATTACCACACACATTACACACAAACACAGGTTTCATGCTGCCTTGAATTTGTTAAAGTTGCCTGTGAACCTGTGAGAGGGCACATTTACGGTGATGATTATGGTCATTATGTGTGCGGGCAGGTGCAAGGTTTCATACAGGATCATTATCTTTGGTGAGTGTTATGAGAGTGCACTGGGGTTTATTGGGCTATGTCCTGAAAAATGGAGCTCATTAAACAGACTTTACCATTAGCAAAGTGCATCTCCATATTACACGAAAGCGAGAGAGTGAGTGAGTGAGAGAGATTGTGTGGGGCTGTATTATCATTGATAATGACCAGGTACAAAAAACAAAATGTTTTTTATTTCGGTTCGTTCTGAGCAGAAACAATATTTTTTCGTTCCAGAGCAGAAGTTCCGTAGCCTCCTTTCCAATTGGAAATAAACTGGTTAGAACAAAATGAAAAAAAAAACAGTTTTTAAAGTTTAAAATTACAGTATTCTGTGCTAAGGATGGGTGATATACCAGTTGCAGTGTTGCCAGTTCTGGCAAAAGAAACAAGGTTAAAATAAGGGACTTGCTTCACTCAAAATAAGCAAAAATAAGCCATTTTTCCCTATGTGGGGGAATTATCAGCATAGATATCATAACAAGCATGTGTGACGAGGAGGAGGGCGTGGCCGGGCCGTGTGGGTGCACGTCTTGTGCTGAGTTGCCCCAATCAGCGGGAAAGAGAGATAAGGAGGAGCCGAGGACGCCAGAGAGAGACAGAGAGACACATGCATCAGTGTGTGTGTGTGTGTGTGTGTGTGTGTGTGTGTGCGTGTGTGTGTGTGTGTGTGTGTGTGTGTGTGTGTGTGTGTGTGTGTCTATCTATGTGTCAGTGTGAAGCAGTGTGTTATTGTGTGCGACTGAAAAGTACAACAATAAATGTCTATGTGTACAGTTCAACCCTGTCCCAGGTTCCTCATTCCTGGGTTTCGGCACCAATGTAACAGACCTCTACCTTCCCTACTAAGGAGGAAGTGGGAACTGGGTTGATCAGGGCGATATCTTTTCAATAAAGGTATTTTTAATATTGAATATAGGGTAAATGCCTGATGAAGGTCGTGTGACCGAAAAGTTGCAATAAACGTTTAGTGATATTCTTTGCATGCTAAGGTAGTGTGCAGGATTTCTTTCTTTTTTTGAATTTACTATAGTATATGTCCTATGCACATACCAACTTTTTTTCAGTGTGAGGTTATTTGGTTATTGTTAACATTAAATATACCAAAATATTATATAAATATTTTAAACATACATCTGGCCATCTAAAATCAAATAATAGCCTAAATCTCTCTCTCCTGCATACACGCACACACTGAAAAATGGCATATTATGCGGGCAAAATTATTTTATTTTAATTATTTAATAATTGATTGAATATTTTATTTTAATTATTTGTTTCAATAACAGATCTGCTTCTCAGTAAAAACCTGGCAGCATCAAATCTTTATAAATGCATCATATCTAACAATAATTCAGTAAAGACTCAGAAACAACTGAGAAACATACTTTTAATCTCTAATATTTGTCCTTGTATCTGGATTAACTGTGCATGTATATTAAGTACACTGAAAAAAATTATTTTGGGGTGAAGTAAATATAGCCGAAAATATTTAGTACTTTTTACTTGAATAAGTTAGTTCAAGCTTGAACTTGAATGCAAATTCTACATCTGTACTCAGTTCAATCATGTAAAAAGTAAAATCTTGAACTTATAAGTAAATATTACTTAATATTGTTTGTTACATTTACAAAGATTTGTGCTAATGTTCCCAACATGCACCGGTGCATGAATAAGTAATGAGGTAGCATGATCTCACTGTTGTCCTGTCTTATAACACTGTCATTGATTTTGTTGTCACATTTAGCAACTTGTTGTTTTGTGATGTATGGAGTTTGTTTTCTGCTCAAGATTACCAGTTTGTGCTCAAAATGTATCCATTGATTGTTACCATCATCAGTGCCGGTCCTACCCCATTTGACACCCTAGATAGAACTGGATCAGAGATAACAGATTCCACCAGACCTAAAAAGCCTCGCCATCCGTCTAAAAACCACCATGACCAGAGGCGTAGTAAAACAAGTATAAATATTGGAGATGCCTTTGAAAGATGGAGACAGCTTAAGGCCCAAAAATCCTTTAAAACGAATGCTGAGTTGGCTAATTTGCATGTCAACATTCTGGCAACCCGCATGAGCTTCGAGTCTGTGGCGGGGCAGACAACTCTCCAATATTTTGAATTTGGACTGCAGTACCCATATAGCACCTTTAAGTAAAATGTACTCATGTATTCATCGCTTATTACACTCTAAAGCTAAGTAGATTTTACTTGTAAAACCTGTGTGCAAAAACTTGAAAAAAGAAAAATTAAGTAAGTCTTACATGCTGTTTTTTTACAGTATAGTTTTATATACAGTGGAATGCAAAATTTTGGGAACCCCTTGTCAAAATTTCTGTTGCTGTGAATAGTTAAGTGAGTAGAAGATGAACTGATCTCCAAAATGCATAAAGTTAAAGATGAAACATTCTTTTCAACATTTTAAGCAATATTAGTATATTATTTTTATTTTGTACAATTTTAGAGTGAAAAAAGGAAAAGGAGCACCATGCAAAAGTTTACCTCATGGCAGGTAACGCTCCGCGGGGAGTGGAGACTCTACCCCCACATAGTCCAGCTGATTTGGGAGAGATTCGGGGAGGCACAGGTAGACCTGTTCGCCTCCCAAGACTCCTCTCACTGCCCCCTGTGGTACTCCCTGTCCGAGGCCCCCCTCAGCACAGATGCCTCGGTGCACAGCTGGCCTCGGGGGCTACGCAAGTATGCGTTTCCTCCTTTGAGCCTCATTGCACAGACTCTGTGCAAAGTCAAGGAGGAGCAGCAGCAAGTCCTGTTCGTTGTGCCGTACTGGCCCAACCGGACTTGGTTCTCAGATCTGATGCTCCTGACAGTAGCACCTCCCTGGCATATTACCCTGAGGCAGGACCTTCTCACAGGGGCAAGGCACGCTCCAGCACCCATGGCCGGACCTCTGGAATCTCCACGTCTGGCTCCTGGACCTAGCAGGTCTTCCGCCAGCAGTGGTAGACACGATTACTCAGGCCAGGGCCCCCTCTACGAGGCGGCTGTATGCCTTGAAGTGGTGTCTTTTCGCTAACTGGTGTTCTTCCCTTGGGGAAGACACACAGAGATGTGCTGTCGGGGCTGTGCTGTCTTTTCTTCAGGAAGGGCTGGAGAGACGGCTGTCTCCCTCTACCCTGAAAGTGTACGTGGCTGTCATAGCATCTCACCATGATACACTGGACGGGAGACCCTCACGACAGCGCGACCTGATCAACAGGTTCCTCAAAGGTGCAAGGAAGTTGAATCCTCCTAGACTGCGCCTGATCCCCTCTTGGGATCTATCTGTGGTCCTACCTGCCCTACTAAGAGCTCCCTTTGAGCCCCTGGAGCAGGCCGAGCTCAGCACTCTGTCCCTGAAGACGGCCCTCCTGGAGGCGCTCACTTCCATCAAGAGGTTGGGGGACCTGCAGGCGCTCTCTGTTACCAGCGAATGCCTGGAGTTCGGGCCGGCACACTCTCACTTGATCTTGAGACCCCAGCCCTGTTACGTGCCCAAAGTTCCCACCACTCCTTTTCGGGACCAGGTGGTGAACCTGCAAGTGCTCCCTTCAGAGGAGGAAGACCAGGCCTTGTCGTTACTGTGTCCAGTTCACTCCCTGCACATCTATCTGGACCGCACGCAGAGCTTTAGATGCTCGGAGCAGCTCTTTGTCTGTTTTGCAAGTCTCAGGACTCGCCGTGCCCCTTGGGAGTCCGGGCGCACTGCACTAGAGGTGTTGTGTCCTCCTGGGCACTGGCAAGGGGGGCCTCTCTAGCAGACATATGCAGAGCTGCGGGTTGGGCTACACCCAATACCTTTGCGAGGTTTTATAATCTTTGCATAAACCCGGTTTCGACCCAAGTGTCACGCGGTAACAGCAGGTAGACTGGGCGGCCGGTTGTGTGTACCGCTTGCATTGCGCCTTTCCCCTTTTTCAAAGGTGATAATGTGCACCTTTTTGTCCACAACAGTTCCCCGTACCCGGTGAACTCCGGACGCCTCTTTAATTCTTAAGCACTGTTCGGTGACGAACTCGGCAGAGGAGTAACGCCACCAGGCCCAGTACTCGTGGTATTCCCGTTTTTCAGGTGAGCCCGTGTGCTCGGGCTCAGTGCTACATGCATGGTGATTCCCCCTTGGTAATCCTGTATGATGAGTTTCCACTGTTTGGTTTCCCCTTAGGTGAACCCTGTGTTTCCCCTCGTCAGAGCTTTCTCTGCCTTGGCCACTGTGCTGTGTACCCTCTCTGTAGATAGGGTCCTCCTGTGGTATCATTCCATATGTGAACTTCACAGCTGGTTAGTCCATGTGAGGTATGCTCCACATGTTAAACTCCCTCTGGCAGTATGTGGTCTCCGTAGTGCTCTCCTTCCTGGAGAATGAAGAGCACTTCCCAGCGCTATTCTAGAAAGTGCTCGGTGGGAGATTGCTTAACAGCAAATTAAGAAAGGCACCGCCGGTAGCCTACTTGGGTAAGTGCCTCCTCCCCCCTTAACGGGACTAGGGAGATGCCTTACCTAACTCGCTGGAAGGTCACAACGTAGTTGAGCGCTCACTGCGAGGCACGCAGCAGCTTTCCCATGTCCACTCTTCCGTACCTTGTGACATGATTCAACACCTGCGGCATATAGGAACCCCTAGTGTCACTACGTCAACATAACGTAGAGTGAGTGACAGACAGGGAATGTCTTGGTTACTCATGTAACCTCTGTTCCCTGATGGAGGGAACGAGAAGTTGTATCCCTCCTGCCGCGGCGCTGAACCGACCTCTGATATGGCCGGGACTCTCTATCGGCTCCTCAGCATAAATCTGAATGAGTGATGCATGCCATTTCCTTTTATACCTGTATGTCCGGGGCGGAGAGTGGTATGCAAATTCCACTCGCCAATTTTCATTGGCCTTTTCTGTTTTAAGCAAGGGTGATTGGGGCTCTCAAGATCGAACCCCTAGTGTTACTACATCGACACAAAGTCTCGTTCCCTCCACCAGGAAACAGAGGTTACATCAGTAACCAAGATGATTTCATTCCATGAACCATTTTTAATCCCTGTTAATAACACAAAATAAAATAAATAAAATATAAGCTAAATGAAAACATTTATGTTAACTGAAATAAAAATAAAAAACTGGCATAACTGCACAAAACTGACTAAAATTAGTTTTCATTTTTGATACTAAGTATATTATAAAAATTGAAACCTTTACAATCTGCCTTGATTAAACATGTAAAATGCCACTAGATAGCGATAACTAGATGGTTCTGAATAAACTATATGGCTCTGAGTTAAAATGTAACAATGTTAAACACATTTCAATTATATCAGCTTAATGCATTAACTTTGAAAGCCCAAAAACACTATATCTAAAAGTAAAACAAAAATAATTACTGAAAAAATACAACTAAACTGAAACTAGAAAACATTGAAAAATGAAAACTAACAGTCATAGAGTGAAAGCTAACATAAACTAAACTAAATGAAAATTGAAAATAAAATAGAAATAAAAATGAAATAAAACTATATTTACTATTTATTAAACTATATTAACTCTGGTGTGGGGTCCAAGATAAACAAACAAAGATACAAGGGCAAAAGAAAAATGGAAAACATGAAAAAGAGATGAGGACAGAGAGAATAAAAGCAAAGAGAGAGCAAGTGAGAGACGTAGAGAGTGAAAGAGCTTGCATGTGCGCTCCAGTGGCTCTCTAATTAAATGTTGAAATGTTAACGAGACATGCACCTCCTAATTAAAACTGGTCGGAGCGTGTGGAGGGCAGTTATAGAGGCGGTGTGGAGCCCTACCGAGCTCTTGGCTGAATCCAGCGGCACATGAACCGGGCACGGTGTCAGCCAAAAGCAGAACAACACCATAAACAAAACCAATAAACAAATAAACACGTGCCAAACCAATCTAATTACACACATTCTCTCTCCCCTTCATCTCTCTCACTCTCTCTTTTTCTAAGTGCTTCAGTAATTATAGACTATGGCTCGAGTTTATCTAAGGAAACCAATTCATTTGACCCATTTATACTCTCCAGATTGCTTCCCCCATTCTTAATCTTGCGGTTCTTTGCCTGAGCGAGAGCTTGCCATTTTAATCTTCTTTCTGATTAATCATGTGTGGGTGTTTATTTATGATAATTTGTTGATATTTGAGCACTTGTGTGGGGTGTGTTGAAAAATGCACTTATGAAATAAGTTTTTTTTTTTGTGTGTCAGAGTGTTATATATGCATTTACTGCACATTAGGACTCATTCTTTAAAAAAAGCAGAACAAAGTTCTACTTAAATTGTTTGTGAAACCATTTTTATGTAAATTGTCACATTAGGAAATGTTTTAGGTGGAATAGTTTTAAATAAAGACCATGTGAAGAGTTCATGTAACCACTGTTATGTGAATTGTTGTATTGAATGTTAGTTTTACGAAAGTTGTTTATGTAAAGTCTATATGAGGACTATGTAAAGACTTATGTAAATGGTTGTATGGCAACTGGCTTAAATTGTCACACTGAATGGTTGCATGAAAGTTTATGTAAAGTCTATGTGAAGACCATGTAACGACTTAATACCAGCATTCTTATGTAAATTGTCGCAACAACTGAATTTAATTGAATGTGACAATTTATGTAAGAATAGCTCTGTGTAAAGACAATGTAAAGACTTCGTAAAACAACTTTTAATTAAATTGTCACATTGATGAGGCAAATTATACAAGAATGGTTTTATGTAAAAACCTTTAAAGACTTGGTAAAACCATTCAGACATAAATTATCACGTAAATTGAATTGCATTGTATCAAATGCAACAACTTAGTTTTTTTAAAACTGCTTTACACAGAAATTTGTTCAGTAAATGAAGTCCAATGATTGTATATATTGCTGAATGCAACAATTGATGGGTAAATTGAAAAATATCTGACCTTTTCCGAAGCAGCTTTTGCGGAGATGTTCCAAGTGTTTGTTGGGTCGGTCGTCCAGAGCAAAGAAACGGTGGTGCTCGGGAATGCATGCAAGCTCACGATGAGCTTTGACCTGTTGGGCTTTCAAGGCAATGGCCTGCTCCAGCAACCCCAAGTTCCCCCGCATTATATCATACATCTCTGACTCGTCCGCCACTGTCGATCGCTGTGACAAACTGTCATCGTCCCCGTCGTCATCGATTCCATCCACGTCGGCATCCCTCTCCGACGACTCCGACTGCACTTCGAAGACCATAGGAGAAGTCATGCTGGGGTTACTGGAGCTGTAGTTTTCTGGCAATGTAGATTTGTGGGAAACGTAGTCTTCCCTTACAAGGGATCCCTGAGTGGCAGTGATAACCGTAGGGGGGGATTCTCCTTCCCCTTCCTCTTCAGATGTAACGTCATTGTATTCCTCCTTGAGTATCTCTTCCTTTTGCATCTCAGACCCCAGTCCTTCATCGTCATCGTCATCCTCGTCTTGTTGTGTGTGCATGTCTTCAGTGAAATACTGGTGGTCTGTCTCTTTTGGGTCCTCAGTGTGAATGTCCTCTTCCTTGTCTTCCATCTCAACTGAATTCCTCATCACTCCATTCTCCTTGGATGCCAGAATGTCTACTTGGTTCTCGGTTTCTTCTCTTCTATTTTCTTCTTTCTCTTCTTCCGCTTCTGTTTCCGTAAAAGGGCAACCATTTTCTGTTTCCACAGTGGCGGGCTGTTGTTGCTGCTGGGGTGATGTACCACAGTTGTTGAAGTGTAGCATTGAGTTGGCCACTATGTGCTGATAGTTGGAGAGATCTTCAGAGGTTGAGAGTTTAGGCTTCTCTGAGCTAGAGGCCTCAATAATGATGCACTCCTCTGTGTTGGAGAGAAGGAAAGATTGTTGTAATGATCTTTCCTTTATTTGACACCCCTTAAAATATTAAATATACACTCGGCTTGTCAATTGAAGCAACATGGAACATTAACAGATACAAATCCCTGCTGAAAAGACCAACTTAGACCAAGATGAATGCTAGTCCATGCTGATTTATGCAGGTTAGTTCTATAGTCTAGCTGGCTAGAAGGTTGAGCTGGTTTAGAAGCGTGGTTTGGACACAAGCACACCTGCACACCAAAACACAACATAAGCTGGTCTTTTCAACAGGGATTCTTTACTAATTTCCATCACCAACCTTCATCACCTTCATCTTCCTCTGTATCAGTGTTCTCTGTGTTTCTTTTTGCTTGCGTATCTTCTACTTCATGCTCAAGCTCACCACCCTGCTGCTGTGCTCCTTCATCCTCCTCCTCTTCCTCCCTCATCTCCGTCTCCTCTCCACTGCCCTCACTCTCTGCGTTGAAGCCTTCGTCCATTGCCAGCTTCAGTGGGTGGGACTTCCTCTTGGAGGCAGGCTGCTCTGATTCTGCTTCATGTAGCCGCCTTTTTCTGGCCAATGGACAACTCAGAGCACTATAGAACAAGGAAAAACAAAATAATGATGAAAAAGTTACTAAACAAAAGGATGGATTATGACAGTACATCACAGGTTCCAATATATTATGTGGAGATATGATTAATAACATGCAAATTGCATATACAGTGGAGTCTAAAAATCTGAGATCACATTGAAAATCAGTTTATGTATTTTTTTATTTTTTTATTATTTAATTCTGGAAATAAATGTTTTAGGAAAGTTGTAGGATTGCAGAGATGAAATATTCAAGTTTCTGCACTATTTGAAGGTCACTAATTAAATACACTGATCAGCCACAACATTAAAACCACCTGCCTAATATTGTGCAGAACTGCCGCTCACTGGGTATTTTTTGTTTTTGGCACCATTCAGAGTAAATTCTAGAGACTGTTTTGTGTAAAAATCCCAGGAGATCAGCAGTTAAACAAATACTCAAACCAGCCCATCTGGCACCAACAATCAAAACATAAAACATCCAGTGAGTGGCAGTTCTGTGGACAGAAATGCCTTGTTGATGAGAGAGATCAACAGAGAATGGCCAGACTGGTTCGAACTGACAAAGTCTATGGTAACTCAGATAACCGCTCTGTACAATTGTGGTGAGAAGAATAGCATCTCAGAATGCTATTCTGAGATGCAGGTTGGTGCTGTTTTAGCGGCCCAATATTAGGCAGGTGATTTAATGTTGTTGCTGATCGGTGTATAAGCAAATATGTGACCATGTGAACTCATACATATTGTCAGATTACTTTGCTTCCATCGAGGCACACATGATGCTCTTTAGAAATTCACAGCTCATGCTGGGGTAACACTGATCATTAGGTTTTCCACTAACATGTGGAGTCCATGCCAGCTTGAGTGCATGCTGTCATTGGATACAAGATACTAAGACATTTTGGAATCCTTGTAAATTTATTAAAGGGATAGTTCAAAAATGAAAATTCTCATTATTTACTCACCCTCATGCCATCCCAGATGTGTATGACTTTCTATCTTCAGCAGAACACAAAATAAGAAGATTTTTAGAAGAATGTTTCAGCTCTGTAGGTCCATATAATGTAAGGGAATGGTGATCAGACCATTGTAGTTTCAAAAATCACATAAAGGAAACATAAAAGTAATCTCAAGTGGTTAAATCAATATCTTCAGAAGTGATATAATAGGTGTGGCTGAGAAACAGATACAAATTTAAGCCCTTTTTATTACCCTGAATCTCCACTTTCACTTGCACTTTTACATCTGAAAGTCACATGTGGTGCCTATTTATTTTCACTTTCACATCTGAAAGTGAAAGTTTAAGTGGAGATTTAGAGTAAAGAAGGACATAAATATTGTTCTGCTTCTCACTCACCCCTATCATATCACTTCTGAAGACATGGATTTAAACACTGGAGTTGTATGGATTATTTTAATGTTTCCTTTATGTGATTTTTGGACATTCAAAGGTCTGATCACCATTCACTTGCATTGTATGGACCTACAGAGCTGAGATATTCTTCTAAAAATCTTTTTTCTTAACCTGAATGTTCTTCAGAAGAAAGAAAGTCATACTCATCTAGGATGGCATAAGGGTGAGTAAATTGTAAGAGAATTTTCATTTTGGGGTGAATTATCCCTTTAATGTAAACTTTTCACTCTTCACTCAAATTGTTATGCTGGTAATGTATTTTGCAATGACAATATTTTCATTAAATCCAAAACAGTATTTTCACTAATGGTTTCAGACCTTTGGACCCCATTGTATATGGCAGGAAATATGCCCATGCTCTATGGTTAGTGAAAAAGCTATGAAAACTCAAATAGGAATGGAACAATGTTGGATATCGTCCTGTAGGGGACACTGTGCTGGCTAAAAAAATCATTTTTATATCACAGCCAGTTGACTGGAACACTTATTTATACTTCAATAAAAAAATTAATAAAAAAACACACACACACACACACACAAAAAAAAAAAAAAAAACAGAGAGAGTTAGATGTTGGGAGAAAGAGAGAATCGGTGAGGGTGGAATTCAATAAAGCCCTCACCTAGAAAGCCTCGCTATCGGGCGGGCGGCAGAGATAGATCTATAAACATGAGGCATGGCTCAAATGGCTTTCTGAATGTATACACATGTAAATAAACATAACTGTAATATCTTTCCAATAATCAATGCCCTGCCTAAAGCCCTCTATTAGGAAAGTAGAGAGAGACAGGCAGAGAGGCTTTCAGCGAAAGAGATAACGATTAAGAAGAACTACACTACAGGCTGGAAAGTGTTTAGGATCAGAAAAAGGCTATGTGGCCACAGAGGGAGGGGAATCAGAGGCTAAGGAGCACCGGATGGGCATGTCATCTGTCGTACCTTCTGTGTCGGGCATATTTGCCACTGATATGGCCTGAGCCATTGCATCCTGGTGTAGGGCAGCTGAATAGGGTTAGAGATAAAGGGGCTGAAATTAGTAATGTTTTTGTTAGTTCTTGGTTATTGTGTGCTAAATAGTTCATCATGTGAACATGGCCACCCAGGGAAAACACAAACGATCACAGAAGTTCGAATTTGCGGAAATAATTGTTTTGTCAATACGATGGAAATGTGATCGTTGAGGTTCGTTATTCCTCACCCTGCTGCTGCCATTCTTCTATTTAATTAAATCCCTTCCTCTCTCCTGGTGGTTCCAACTATTTTCATTAATTAGTTTTATCAGTATACTAAATTTTTTTATCAGAAAATGTAGTTGAGATTTTATATTCACATTTGCAGGTGTTCCAATCTGATCTGGGCTCAGCGTTGCAGGTGATATGTGTGTCATGTGTGTAATTTAGTGACATACAGTACAGGAATGTAGCATTACGGATGAATGCTCTGGCCATGCATAAGCATCGGTACTCTCACCTCCACTTAACACATTTTACTATATTTGAATCCATTGTGCAGAATTCCATATAGAATTTCACCCGAAATGAGTGCAGAAAATGCTACAAAAGTCAGGCGATTCCATTTGGGCCTGGTATCGGCAAGTGTGTCGCAAGGTAAAAGATTTGTAAACAACTAAAATTATGTGACTATAAGAACATTCTGACTAATTAAGCTAACAAAATGAGACTATTGGAATCCTATAATTTGTTGAAAAGCAAGCTCAGTATATCTGAAAGTATCATGTCCTTAGGTGACTATAAATCTGTTCAGCAGTATAAAAGTATCTTTCCGTCTTTTGAGCGGAGCGCTGTTTGAGATCTGTGACAGAAAATGGCCGTGAGCGGCTTCAGTGACCCTGACGGCTAGTGAGTGTGTTTGATGCCGTTTTAAATTCCACTCTTGTAACTCCCCCACCCCCACCCAAAACACACATACCCACCCACAAACAAATGGATTATATGTTGTTAGGTCTAGGTATAGTACCATCTGAAACAAATGCTTGACCAGGCAAACAAAATGACCAAGCTTAAATAACCTATAGACTTCATTTATTTGATTTCCATAGCTTTCAATCATTTTGTTGATGGTAAGTATTGTTGATGATGGGTTTATTCTTCAAATGTCAATTAAAACGTTTTTTGTTTGTAAGGTGGCATGCCATGTGACTTACAATAAATAATGTGAAAACATGATCAAACATGGATTTGAAAATGTAAAGAAAAAACTATGCTGGCATATGTAACTGTACTGAACTCATTTCTCTTACCTCAGCTCCTGTCCAACAATCTCAGAGGGAACTGAAAAAAAAAAATGACAATACAAAACGAAAAAATAAGCAGAAAAATCTAAAGCCGCAAATAATTACAAAGTACCACAATCAATAAATCACAAATACATACAGACCCCATGAGGCCATATGCAGTAACATTCATGAAAGCATTAACAGAAGGAAATAAACACATGCAGTTCATACATATTGTATATGCAAACACATTACACACAAACAAAAAACACCAGAGTCAGCCAAAACATCAAGCCATGATGATGACAAAAATGTATGCTGTATGCATGTTTCAGCACACACACACACACACACACACACACACACACACACACAAAACATGATTAATTATCCCAGTTTAGTTTTGTGGTGAATTGAAAGCAAAACTGCCTACATAAAATGCATACATTTTAAGGCATAAAAAGAATGTTTGGAGTTTAATGCAACTTCAGCTCTATCAACAACATCTTTGACATGCTGTCAATTACCATAGAAAATAATTTAAACTCGTCTTTCAGTTTGTAAAAATAAGCAAAATCATGTTTGCATGTTTGCAAAATCATGCGTTTACAATGGAGGTCTATGGGACAAGGCACTGCACAGAAATAAAGGTTTAAACACACATTTTCAAAAGTATAGCCACAAGGCAGTATGCAGTATGTTTTAACATGAGTGTAATGTAAAGGTCCAAAAATATGCAATCTTTCAACTCCTGTCATGACTATGTAAAGCCACGCAAGGATGCCAGAAAGAGATATAATGCAACAATCCACAAAGTACTGTTTACGTGGAGCAAACTCCACTGACAGGAATTATGTCTGTAATGCATAACCAGAAGTTCATCCACCTAGAATACATTTTAAAAAAGTTAAAATTTAAATTAAAATGTATTATAAAAAAAAAAAAAGAAAAAAAAAGTGCTTTAATAAAGATTCAAGCTATTTATTTCTGTTTTTGAACCATAAGAATGCCTTGTCACTGACGTTCATTCTAAGTGCAAAACAAATGGTTTGATCAAAATTTTTGCTTAGCAATGCTTCATTTCAAAGCATTTCCTCAACTTTCCTCAACCAAATTACATTTGGTTGAATGTTCTTCAATTTAAGACCCTAGTTTTCTCTTTCACAAAGCCTCATTTAAACTTACTGAATGCTTCATAGTGAATAGAATTTTCTAGCATGCTGCCCTCTAGAGACCCTAAGAGCTGTATTATTTGAGAGAAACTAAAATATTAGAAATGCCCATTGCAAATGTATAAGATATGCTCAGCTGACCAGTCAAAGAAACTAGTTTAAGAGGAGAGAGAAAGAGAGAAAGTGTGAGAGAGAGAAAAAAGAGAAAGCAAGAAAAAAACAGAGCGAAAGTGAGAATGAGTTCACTGACCTCTTCCTCCTTTGGACCGTGTGCGAGTGCGCTTGTCATCAGTATCCAAACTCATCTGTCAGTGAGAAAGAGAGAGAAAGAGACGGAGAGAGTCAAGAACACGGCAGTAGATATTGGAGAAACAGAGAAAGACAAGCTATCAAACACACTCACACTCAGGGTAATACATACACACCATATATTCAGGTTTATGATGTCATGCATAATGTATAAAAAGGAACACTTTCCTGGAAAGTAAATACTCTCTGGGAGAATTGTTTTTTTTTTTCTTTTAAACTGCCAAAACTAGGCTTAAATCATGACAGAAGCTCACCTATCCTTACCACAGACAGACAGCCAGACAGAAAGAAAACAGACAGACAGATGATAGATAGATAGATAGACAGACAGACAGACAGACAGACAGACAGACAGACACATAGATAGAGACAGACAGACAGACAGACAGACAGACAGACAGACAGACGATAGATAGATAGAGACAGACAGACAGACAGACAATAAATAGATAGATAGATAGATAGATAGATAGATAGACAGACAGATACATAGATAGAGACAGGCAGACAGACAGACAGACAGATGATAGATAGAGACAGACAGACAGACAGACAGACAGATGACAGACAGACAGACAGATAGATAGATACAGACAGCCAGACAGACAGACGATAGATAGAAAAACAGACAGACAGACAGACAGAAAGAGACAGACAGACAGACAGATAGATAGATAGACAGACAGAGAGATAAACAGACAGACAGACAGAAGATAGATAGATAGACAGACAGATACAGACAGACAAACAGACAGACAGCCATACAGACAGATGATAGACAGACAGACAGACAGACAGATAGACAGACAGACAGACAGACAGACAGACAGATAGATAGAGACAGATGGACAAACGGACAGACAGACTCGGCCCTATGGCAGGCTCGAGGTAATTACAATGGAAATATTAACAGCAGCAATAGAATTAATACAAACACGGGCACTCAAAATCACAGTAATTTCTCTTGCACAGCCTGTCCCTGATCTCTAGACTCGCTGCACTTTTTGGCACAAAAGGAGCAGGTGTCAATCTCTCTCAATCTCTCTCTCTCTTAAACACACACAGAAGCAGGGAAGTCTGCTCACTACAAAGCCATTGGATGTTTTCTAGCAGCACAATGGCACCATTAGCTTTGATTACTTTACTGCGATTTAAATGGAACGGAATCCTTGAAAATCCACGAAAACTCTCTCCTTTTGACCCACCACGAGCGCTGCTCACCCCGCTCCCAGCTGCTGCCTTTAATACAGCGCTAGAGCTGGCAAGGGCACACTGCACTTTCAGAGGAGTTTCTCTTTCACATGCTCCCTTTCTCTTCCTTTTTTTTTTTTTTTTTTTTATCTCTGCGCACTTTCTCTGGCAGTGGCACTTCCTCCCCATCGCTGACTTTTCAGCGTGCGGGGATAATGAGTGTGTTGTGTTTGATTTGAGGGAGTTTGTGTGTGGGGCAATGAAAAGTTGGTTGTGTGTGTGAGGAGGGGTGGATCCGGGAAGGCAGGTGCAGAAAAAAATGTCTCTCTTCCTATCCCTGAAACACTCTCAGGGTGTTTTGATCGGTGAATGGGTGTTCGCCCAACAAGCCTGCTTTATGTGCGCTGATACTTGTTTCGGAGGTTCACACACTCTGAGTTTGACTTGGGGTCTAGGAGGTAAGCTTTCTCACATAGATGATCAAATAGACTGGGGCTAGCTGATACAAACACTGACTGTATTGTTTGTGTGCGTGTGTGCATGCAGTTCACCCATCTGCGAGTCATCTATGCCTTCTCTATATCTCTAAAATGAGCTTTGCGACTACACAAAAGCCGGGGCAGATGCATGTCATATCATTCTTTTCTTTGAAACAGCAGCAGTTTTCCTTCCTCTACTCTTTCATTACTTTCTCCTCAGCATCAACACATGAATCAAACAGGCCATAAGGGAGCCCACAAGGCTTTCATGTTTGTGTAACCATAGCTACACACAGCTCTTTTGAATAGGTAAGCGCATCAGAGTTTGCATTCCTTTTTTATTTTGAATTCCAGCTCATTAAACCTGCATGTTCACAAAGTCAATCAGAGTGAAGTCGCTCGTGACAAGCAAGACAGCACCAACCTTTTTTCGTAATATCTTTGAAAGGCCTTTTAATATTTTCAAACCTGTCCTTACTTTTTAATTATGCCCATGGCGGAGAAATGCAAGAATGAGTGATCAAAAGGAATGTGAAAAAAGAGGCAGGCAGGCAGGCAGGCAGACAGATAGATAGATATATAATATAAATTTAAAGCATTAATTGATATGATTAACAGTTTTTGTTTAACACGTTGAAAACGTTTTTTTCTTTCTTTCTGAAACTTCACTAATGTTTTCCCCCACTTTCTTTGGCTACAATTTGTGTACATAATTTTTCAGGAGGTACATACTCGACTGCACATCCTAGCACAAAAACTGATTGTGTGGAGCAGTGCACACTTATTCATATAGGTGCGATGAACGTCCCAAGCATAATAAACACAGAAGTGCATTTAATGTTCGGAGAAGGAAGACTTACCTGCAAGTGGTGAACCAGGCGTACGAGAGATATGGGCAAGCTGCCGTAACTCTTGGCATCTCCCAAAAATGCTCAATCAATGTCACCAGTGTCAAAAGCGAAACCGCCTGAGTGATCGAAAGAGACTGAGAAGGACCTGGCCACTCAGCAAACAGCAGCCTGGTATACTTGTAGAGACTCAAAGGCAGCCAGAGACAATAATTGCTTTGAGATTTAAAACTTCAGCAAATTAAACTTCAGCATTCAATACGTTTTATATCTGTATGTGTCTAATAATGCATTGGCAATGTACACTGAAGTTTCTATTGCCAATAATGTTTGATATGAATTGAATCTGCCGATATGATCCTCTTACAAAAGAAAAAGTCCACTTTAAAAGGACAGAATATTTTGCCCAACTTTTAATAACAGCAATTCCACTGATTTTATGGCATGTATATATATACTTAATTCAACAATTTATACCATGTAAAAATGTCTAATTATGGCTAATTAACTCTATCAACAAATTTTAACATGCACATATTTATATAATTAAACTAAATAATCACTTACCTATTTATTGTAATTTCTTTGAGACAAAGTATAAAGTTAATATATTTATGATTATATCTTTTTATATTTGTTGTCATGTATCATGTACCATTATTAAGCGTGATTAATCATGATTAATCACAGAAAACTGTTTGATTAATGGATTGATTCACAGCCCTAATAGACAGACAGACATATAGATAGATAGATAGATAGATAGATAGATAGATAGATAGACAGACAGACAGACAATGAGGTCCGTACATCCCTGCAGGGTGAGTGCTACATTATTAATTGTGTCCCTCTCTTCTTCAAACAAGTGGACGGAGAAACAAGCAAGAGGAGTCACTCCTTCATGCTCCTCTGACAGCTCTATGTAAATTGCTGGCTGGGGGCAATGACTTGACAAAGAAGGTCACCCCTCCTCCGCCGGTGCACATAAATGAGTCTTTTATTCATTTTTGCATTTACAAGAAGAGGACGCAACTGGGCATATCGTGGCAACGGTCACTGGACTGACAGGTCTACTGACATCTCCAAAATTATCTGCGGAAAGCATCGGCCAATTAAAGGAGGCTGATACGTTCGCCAAGGAGATCTGAGCTATCCATCAGAGAAGCAGAGTTACCGCACTTACTCTCGAGGCTTGAATGACAACTAAAGGAGGTTTATAGTTGAGCATGTGTGTGTGTAAACTCACGCTTTTGAACCAGATACTCCTGTTACTCTTCTCTCTCATGTGTGTTTTCTTTTAAGTGCGTGCTGGTAGCAAGAGAATATGTTCTGCTCTGATTCATTTGCACACAGTTGGATGACGCTGATCAGTCAGAGTTTGGTATTATCTAATTGGATGCTCTTAAAAGCGCTGCCTGCAACTGCAACCCTTTAAACATTTCAAATTAGATCGATAAATCAATGGCTTCAGATAAATTCTTTCCATCAGAGTGAAAAAAACAAAAACACATTTACAGGCCCAGGGGAGAGAGTCTTCGCTCTCTCTCTCAATCTCTTTTTTCATGCCATCCCAGCATCCCTATTAGAAATCTCTTCTAATGAATTTCCCAATGCAGAACTGAAACAGATAGCTGGATGAAAATGTGGCCCATTCCAAATGAAAAGCATGGAAAAGAAAGAGTGAAAGGAAAAGAAAAAGAGATGCATCCACTTAAAGGAAAAGCACACACCTAAGCAGAAAAGGGAAAGGGGGAGGATAGAGATGGGATGAGAGAGAGAGAGAGAGAGAGAGAGAGAGAGAGAGAGAAAGAGACTTTCTTTTATGTTGATGAAAGATAGCAAACAAAAGCAGCTCAAGGACATACCCGCTTTCAAACCTCTCCAGTTTTCCTAAATAATGCAAGAAAGCTCTGAAAATGAAATTAGGTTGCATAGAAGCCCAATTCTTCATAATTACAGGATGCGGGACACTTTAGAATCTCGCTTCATTCAGAGGGGGGTCATATGCTCTGCAAAAAGCCTGGAACGAACTGTGCACGGCAGGGTAATACAATGCTGACTTCTCAATGCTGATACCTTGCTGACAAACATAACTGATTAATGTCATAAATGTATAGCCCTCTCCTGCCCCTAATTGTGCAACCTTGGAAAGAAGCCTAAGTTGCTGCATGGTGATTGGCTGGGCAGGCAGGGGTGACTCACTTTGATTGGTCGACTCTGCAGTCTGAGTGAGGGCCGGCAGCGGCTGATCTTGTCTCCTCGCGTCCAGCGCTGGTTCAGGAGTTTCCCCCGGTACTCATTTTCTGTTCGAGAAAGAGAGAGAGAGAGAGAGAGAGAGAGAAAGAATATATATTAAAAACAAAACAAAACATGGAAATGAAGAAAAAAAGACAGTCACGTCAGCATCTGCAAAGGCAGTCGAAAGTTTTGCGGAGCGAGCGCTCACTGTGGATGCTGTAATGGACTGATTCAGCAGTGAAAGGGGCAGATCATCCCATCACCTGTCCACCTGCATCTGAAACCAGCAGCCTCAGCCTAACTGGCATGTTTATTTACAGTATTTAGCGCATTTCATACATAATGGCAATTCAAAGTTCTTTACATAAAAATTATCAGGATAATACAATATAAAATACATTATAAAACCAATAAAGAACAAGAAATAAGAATAAAAAGTAATAAGATACATTTTTAAAATGTAAAAATTATTAAAATCAATTAAAAAGAAAAAGAATACAGAAATAAAATGATACAGTACAATTAGTAAGTGCAGCACAGTGTTCATAATAAACACAAACCTCCCTCCCACACTGAAAACAATATTGCAACAGCAGGACACACAAATACAAATGAAGCACACAGACACACACCTATAAATGAATGAAAGAGTATGTAACATTTAGCCTATTTCTAGATGTAAATGGTTAATTGACTTAAAATACTTCTGTGAAGTTGACGTCCGGCGGCGTGACATGCTAGATTCTTTTATAATTATATTACATCCAGCTTTTATTAACAGATTAAGGCCACGTCCAGACTAATACATTTTCGATTGAAAACACGATTTTGATTGTTTATGCCTCTCATTCACACTGGAACAACATTTCCTCCACCGAGAGTATAAACTTTCGAAAACGCTTCCCATAACCACATACTTTAGAAAACTATGACATTTAAAAAATGAAAACAGAGTTTTGATATCACTGGTTCATATAGTCCTGGGATATGATTGGCAAGCCTAGATGAACAAGCTCCTCCCGAACTTACGTTTGGAACTTAATTTGTGAGACCGCATGACCATTTGGAAACACTGAGAAAAACAGAGAAAATCTTGGTGACGAGTTACAGAAGCTAAAATATGCACTTCCTCTTCTACATTCATATACACTGTGACGTAAAATCTTGATGTTGATTAAAAAAGATGGCACATTATGTCAACTGCCAATTATATGCATTAAGTAATATATATTGACAGCATACATAGAATGCATTATATGTGTGTGCTTTTTGTTGTTTGAGAGGTGATGTCATATGCATGGTGTGACAGTCTGACAGGTCATGTTGGGGGTTAGGCCTTTTACACAAGTGACCTCTGTACTTCTAATTAAAGAGAGGCGAGACCTCAAATAAAAACTCACGCACGCATGCACGCACACACGTGCATGCATATGCATGCTAAAGCACCCCAGCTGGAAGCTCTGTCAGTCTGCTTTTAGAATCAATCACATTTGTGCATTTTTATTGAGCTTTTAGCAAGCAGGAGTGTAAGAGAGGGGAGGGGTTCAGAAGACAGAACCGTGCTGGGGGAGGGAATTTGGTCAGTAAATAATGAATCAACCATAAATTAGATCTCTTTTTTCCCCCTCCTTCTTTCTTTTTTCATCAGGGTAATAGTCCCATTTCTTCATAAACCCACTCCCCAGTCCCGATCCCCCTCTGGCACACATGACAGACATACGTGTTAAAAATGATAAAAGAGTGTTGCGATAAAATCAGATGCAAAAAAATTCCCCCAGATTTCCCTCCGCTTGTGCTATCAAACGCAGGGCTAATATAATCAGTAAAAAAAATAAAAAAACAATACATACATCAATGGCCATGGATTGGCCTGTGTTCATGAAATCTCATGGTCTCTATCTGGCTTATATCTACGACTTCAGTTCATAACTTGTTTGTTTAGCTGTCCTGCTGGCTACAAACTCCCGCTTTGCCTTTGAGATGATCTGTGAAATTTGTGTAGAGTATCACAAAGATCTGCAAACTCTCCGTCCTGTGTAAAATGTCATCCTGTATGTATAATTTTACTCTAATGTCTTCATTTCTTTTTAGTTGTAATCAAGTGAGGGTGTATTTGATACATGTAATAGCTTTTAGTGCTGAGTAAAAAATTTTTTGGTATAGGAAAGGCACAGTGTCCGATTACAATGATTTTTAGAGAGCAGACTAAAGTGGTTGATGTGGCAATTGCTCATATCAAAACATTTTTCAAAGCCATTGTTTCAACTCAAATACTAAAGGAAGTAGATCTCATGGAGTTTGGCTCTATATTCAAAAGTCTGCATACAGCTCTAAAATAACTACTGTTTTCAGTTTTAATCGTATGTGTTTGATGGTTTTAAGAGGTAAGAAGCGTCTGCAATTCTCACTTTGCTTCTTTTTCCTTTTTTGCTTTATATCCTTTCTTATTTTCCTCTCTTTACCTTCAGCTCAATCTGGAGTTTTTCCCTTTAAAGGAATATTCTGGCTTTAATAAAGTTAAGTTTAATCAACATCATTTGTAGCATAATGTTGATTACCACAAAAATGAATGTTGACTCTTCTTCATTTTCTTTAAAAAAAGCAAAAATCAAGGTTCCAGGCACTTACAATGGAAGTGAATGGGGCCAATTTTTGGAGCATTTAAAGGCAGACATCTGAAGCTTTTAATTTGTATAATTTGTATAACATTAATCCTGCTTTTAAAATGTGTGTATTATTTGAGCTGTAAAGTTGTTTATATTGTCGTTTCTATGTTTTTTGGGGGGTTTTTTTTAGGATTTAAGTGTTTACAGCATTACGTCGCCAAGGCAATGAAGCTGTAAAATTGGCTATGACTTTACAAAGTAAAAGTAAGTAATCAATTTTATCAACCTAAAATCATGTTAACTCACATATGGTTTATGTCTTGTGGCTATAATTTTGAACAGTGAGTATTTTAAATGTTTATGGATTGGCCCCATTCACTCTCATTGCCTCACTGCAACCCAGATTTTTGCTTTTTAAAAGAAAAGGAGAGACACGTTATATTTAATTTTTGTGGTAATTTACATTATGCCACAAATACTGTCGATTCAGCGTAACTTGTTTTTTAACCCGGAATATTCCTTTAAAAGAGACTTCCAGTTGTCCCTTATGGGCACTACAACTTGCCTCTCAGAGAAAGAGAGAGCAAAAGAGTGCAAGACAAAGAAAGAAAGAGTTTGCTGTCAGTAAAAACCCAGTAAACATCTCTCTAGTTTAACATCTGCCCTTCTCTCTTAGCAAGCACAAAATAAACAAAGCAGGCAGATCTGATTTGTCTTCTAAAACTCTGTGCAGCAGCAATAACCCAGAAAAGACAGGCAGGATGCCAGTCATCAGAGTTAGAAAGCTGTAGGGCATTGTCAGTAAAAGCATTTCCAGTGCCCCTTACACACACACACACACATCGGCATGGAACAAAACGCTTATTTATCAACTTTCAACCCTCTTTTCAAAAGTGACTACAACAGCACTACTGTGCATCTTTTCCCCCAACTCTCTCTCTCTCTCTCTCTTTCTCATTCTAGAAATTTCAAGCCAAATAAACAAAACTGCGAGGTGCACAGGGCTCTTTAAAATCTCACCATAAACCCAGCCGTATTGCCGACTCCACACTTTTTAGGCCCTCTGAAATGGCATGGTCCCAATAATCCACCCCTGTAGCTCTCCATAACCTTGATGGCTCAGGTGCCACTCATTTTAAAGCGAAGGGGAACATTAATAAAGCTAAACAGTTTACCGTTTTATAGACGGGTTAGAGAGATGCTCTATTAGCTTATTGGCTGCCCATGGGTGTTCACCTTCATGTATTACACTATAAGAGGAACAAAAGATGAATGAATGATCTGGTGACAACGATAGCAGTTCTGCAAATGCAATATAGACAAGAGAGACAGAGATGAGTATAAACAAATCAAGAAAATCATGTCAAGTGACGGAAATCCATTCTTTGAGACAGACATAAATCCATAGTTTAGATTAAATAGGGATGATGCCTTCACAGTAATCCACGGGTGACACATCTGTACTCTCAGCTCCAGTTAAGCAGGATTAAACACCAAGTTTGTGTGAATAGAGAACAAGTTGAAAGCTCTTAACAAGAGCAAAAGTTGAAAGAATTATGTTAAGTTGTGCAGCCCACTCAAGCCTAATTATTACAACAATAGCATCAGAATATATCTAACATTTGTGGTGCATTGTCTTTTTTTCTTTTCAGGAGATAATAGAAATAGAAGTGCGCCTGAAAGTCAGGAGCGAGTAATAAAATTAGACTCTCCTTCATGTCAAAACGAGTCAAAGTGCCTTTGAGAGCTACGGGCACCTTTTTTCTTTATGACGCAACACGGAAAACACCATGACAACCGAGAGCAGCAGACAGTCAGAGGCTCACTTAGAGTGACTCGGCGTTAAAGGAGCAATGGCAGAATTCGCATTTGTCTGGGCCTGTTCAATAAGAGAGACGGGCTTTCGAGGTTACGAATAAGTAAAGTTATTTTCCTCTCAGGAGCGCTTCCAGTCGCGCTGAGGCGGCTCGGGTGTGGGAACACCTGTTCAAAAGCGCCCCAGTTACGCGAAAACTCAAGTAAACAAACAAGGACTCGGTTGTTGTGCAATATTCAAACAGCGCAAACATGCCGGCCAGATGCATTCTAAATCACCGATCAATTCAACTGTACGCAATTCAGTGTTTCAAGGCATAAAGGATCCTCTAAATGGCACCTTTCTTCACTAACGATAGGGTCGACCCTGACCCTCGGCCCTGATGGCGTGGCTTTCTGCTGTGTTCTGAACGAGAAGAGCGCAGTTTGGCCCAGCTGCTTCATTCCACATGTTCATTACTCGCTCCACTCCGGCAATCCCGCGGCACCTGCTGCAGCGCTTCTTTTTTTTTTTTTTTTTCGTCTTCACTTTAATATCACCAGTTTCCTGTCACATGGACTGTGCGATAAACAAGCATCTATTTTGAGCGACCAAATGAGCGCTGAAGTCGGTATATTGCAAACAACCCTGCTTGAATATGATATTAGGAATTAATCCGGGGATCAAATTAAACGGTGATCTGTGAAGACCCAGATTTTATGATTTGAGGGGAAAGAGTGCGCCAGATGATTCGCTTGTCTCATTTGTGTGCACATCGTTCAGCATTATAGGCCTATATTCAGTAACATCGCTTACAAAAAAAAAAAAAAAAAAAAAAAAAAAAAAGTTAAACTTGCAAGGACCCCCTCCCAAAATCGCTCAGCTATCAGCATTCCTTTTATTAAACCCAGGAGATTCATGACGACTCATAATTCTGCGCAATTTCCGCAAAAAGATAGACAGGATCTTGTGAAAGTTATTACCACAACCAGTTTCGAGGCGAGCGAGATAAAACAACCCAATGAATCAATGTTGCGCGTTGCGCGCAGGTGACCTTTATTATAGGCTAGTACACAGCCAGGGCTGAAAATCTTGACGAGCGGATGTCGCTAAAAATGCCGTTCCAACACAATATAAGCAGCACTATTTGTTAGTAAATGCAATTATATCTCCAGAAGTCTCAGACTCGGAGGAAAGTAACTAAAGTTGTTGCGCGTAAGCGCACCAATCCCAGTTTCTCACAGTCAGAGGCTTCAACCTCCGTGTCAACCAGTTTTGTTTCTCTCCTTAAAATAATGAAATCCAATAGGGTTTGTAAAAATATAGTATGGTGACTTTAGGTGAATAAACTTCATTTAATAGCAATTAAGAGAAAGTTACTACAGCAATATGCCACAGGGGATTCTAGAGCACACTACTAAAACTGTGAATACATTATCACATAACTGACTCAGATCAAAGACATTCACGTTCAGTCGTCCGTCCTCCATCTTGGTTGCAGGTGCTTTGATTTTATACTTCATACAATACTCAATAACACATTAGCCGCGGAATAGGGAGCAATACGAGGCAAACGCGCACCGCGCGAGCTCCCAATCACTCATTAGAAATGAACAGGGGCGGAGGATGGATGCAGAGGATGGGCGTTATTGCTTCAACTCTCATGACTTTTCTTCTGCGCATCTCACCAGGGGCGGTTGACATTTAAAGAGAGCATCTCTCCATTCTGTTTTCTGCAGCAGAAAATCAAATGGCCACCCCTCCTCCTCCTTCTTCTTCCACACCATTCGTGCACTCGGCCGGGAGTCCAGCGCTACGCCCATTGTTCGACCTTAATTACATAGAACCATATGGAACAAACTCCGTATGTGTGCCAAAAGATGGAAATGTTTTATTCTAGTACATAACAGTAAACACTAAGAGGTCGATTAGCACTCCAAATAGGAGATGCGTTTATGAATCATTTCACATGGGTAAATAATAAATACATAACGACATGCTTATAAACGAATGAAACGTGAATGCCCAAATTTGCGTAATCAAGGGATTGAAAAATGAAGAGTTTTACAAGACTGGCTAGTGCGCACCACGCATTAATGAGCATCGATGAGCGACTGAGAAAGAAACTACAGAATATTGACATGGCATTCATCCCGATCCTCTCAACATGAGGAAAGATCAAACGCACGCACTGTTTCTGTGCCAAAGTGAGCAAAATAATAAATACAAATAAAATAAAAACAAAATAAAAATGTAATCGCTGCGTTTGTGCGAGAGCGCCATAGCTGACTGTTTCTCCATCACTTTTGCCATGTCAACTCCACGTACTCTCCGCTGGTGCATCTTCAATCAGAGAAGCATGTACACACACACACACACACACACTAACCTCCGCTTTTACATCATCAACTCAGCCAGCAAACATATTAGTTCAAAGATTACACAATCAATCTTCGATCACATAACGGATTTGATCACGAATGCTCTTATGCCTAAGCATCGTCGGATAAAGTATGAAAATAAAGCCCCCCAAAATGATCATTTTTTTTCCTCGTCTCTCGAAAAAGCCATTAACCTTGACCTGTAGGGCAACTCGGAATGGGATGATGTAGATCCGTAATCTAGATCCGTGGCCAGCAAATGGTGTAATGATACAACGTGAAACATTTATAATACCTTCTAGCAACTCAACCCATGACTCTAAGCCAGAGGTTAGCGACATTTCTGAAAGATCCTCGTTTTGAAATTTTAACATCAAACATTTGACTGAGTTTTTTATTATTATTATTTTTTATTAAAATGCTATATGTGAAACCAAACGACATTTTAACCATTACCTGATTGAAAAAAAGAATAATCCCGAAAGCTTTGCTCTACGACAGATGCTCCCCTCGTCTTTGTCGTGTATTCAATACGCCGTGAGACAGTTTGGGGTAAAAATATCCCATTTACCGATTTTCGAAAAGAAAACTTAAACTCTACTTCTCCAGTAGTATCCCGATAGATTCAGTGACAGACGAGGATCGGCTCTTCTGCGATGCTGCTATACCGGCGAGCTAGGATCCAGAACGGGGCGGTATGAACGCTACTTGTTTGTAAGCAAAAACATGGCTTCATTTGCCTTTGTCAGCGAGAAAACGTAATATTGACTTACCTTTCCCTCATGAGCCATTGTCCCCCACCTCCTCCCCCCGCCCTTTGCCATGACATCACAAAAGCTGTAGTAAAACCTACAACATCGATGGGCTGGGCTTTGAATATCACCCTGCAATAACTCGACGGGCATGTGTACAGCCATGCACACTCTATTTCATACTCAGTCTTTCTCAGCGCAGCATACACACACGCGCGCGCGCGCGCACATACTTATGATCGCGCGCACACTTCCCTCTCTCTCTACCCACGCATCTAGTAGTCCTACTACAAGGGATTTAAAGAAGTTCTCTTTTGTTCCAGAAACAAGATACTGGTGTATACAGTAATACACACTTTTCAAACACTACCAGCTATAAGTAATGCTTGTTTAAATCGTCAAAGTGCATGTTATAGTTTTGTGCGCGTGTCGGGTCACTGTTACTTTAAAATTCTAATAGAGTAAGCTGCTTATTTCACGCCCAGTGATTAATCTTTAATATTCCACAAAAGCATGCATATGTCGCTGGTGTTATTTGAACCCTCCCTCCTAACTCTTTCCAAATGGTACTGTCCAGTGATTCACACAATACACTTATCTTGGCCAATGCTTCAGTTAGCATAATATATTAGATCAAATATGAGCGCTTGTATCTTTGAAAATCTCTGGACGGTTTCTCGTTTGGGTGCATAGATATAAACGCATTGAGAATCAAGTATTTATGTTGGTATGGATTTAGAAAAATAAATAAAGAAATAAAGAAATAAACAAACAAAACGATGAAAACTACAAGCCATGCACAAAATGTATTGAAATCGTATACGTTTTCGTAATCCTCATAAACAATCCCCAAATCCTTTTGTTTTACATAGGCTGGATAAAAGCAAAGTACACAGTATGCAAAAGGCTTCCAACGGACTATTGAAATACACCACACATACACACCCCCAGAGCTGTTTTGCCAAAAGAGTGGGAGGCAACAAATAAGGGTATTTTAACACTGCACCGTCTTCTTCACTCAAAACAGACGAATGTATCTTGGAATGACTCCTAAATGTTGCACACAACGCTGTTTTGCCTTGTTGTTTTGTAACCATTAGTGAAAATGACAACCATTCATTACAAGCCATTTGAGAATATTCTCAACAAATGCCACTCTTTATCTGCTGTCTCCACGCCGCACACGGGGGGAATTTTCAAAAAAGCCAACCTTCGCCTTTCAGAAATTCTATTAAGTTCTTATCTCTTTGCGGCAGGCTCTTTTTTGCTGTCCTATTGTTATGCATTGGAGCTGAAATCAATCACGGAGTGTCCACGCTGCATCAATATGATTTCAGTTGCCTCACTAACCGAAACACAATCCAATAAACAAAAGACAGAAAAGAACCATACACATGTGAAAATAAGTTACACTTCCCTGTCCTGAACATTCAGACGGAGACTCAGATTAGCAAGAATGGGTCAGGTTTGATTGTTTCTTAAAGTATTTCGGATTTTTTTTTCTTTTTTTTTTTTTTAGGAAACACACACACACACACACACACACACACACACACACACACACACACACACACACACACACACACACATTACAGTTGGAAACAAATAACCAGAGAAAACAGGGCACAGAATTTGCGCTCGGCTGGGCTTCAGAACCCCAGACAGTGCTTTGGCCCAGCACCATGGACAGCGGCCCGATCTAAACACATGTCTGCCATTCACACTCCAAGACTTTTGTCAGAAACCTTACGGTTAACCTATGGTGTGTTGCGGTGGCGCGATGTGTCTTTAGCTGAAGCAATGTTTCAAATGGTCTCAAAAGTAGATTAAATAAGATTTAAATCATTGCGCAGAGTTGAAAATTGCGGCCATGAAGAACGTTTCGCAAAAGTAGCCTAATCGTTGAAAGATTACATTTAGTGTGGTTCAAACTGCATAGTTGCAACGAGTTGTGCAAGTTAAACCAATAGAAATGTCGCAGCTCTTCACACGGAGTGCGTTTTTGCGTCCGTCCGCGCTGTTTTTCAATGTAAACATGAGCTAGACTGACGACTTTGACCTTTGTGCCGCGTTTTTTAAATGCCATGAGATGTTAAAAAGAACTTAAACTGTACGCGTCTCAAAACACATGCGCTCTGTTCTATTCGTTGCGCTGCGTCTTGCCTTTTCATAACACAAGAACGCGTTCAGTGTGAACGGCCCCTTAAACGTGTTCTAATATCTCTAACTGTTTTAAATGGCTAAACGCGTTGCACTTTCACAGCTGAAAACAAGGCACACATTCTTTATTCAGCAGTCACAGTTAGCCAGTGTCTCACTGGAGCACATTGAGAATATAATGGCGGTATAAATATTGCATAAGAGAGTCAGCTGAGAGAGCGGACTGGAGGGGCCCCAAACTCCGCGAATGGCCTTGACAGATGGAACAAGCTGACAGACAACAACAGAAAGAAAGGTTGAATGAGCCTCCGGGCTGGTATTGTGTCCGCCACGATCCCCCAGGAAACAAACCGCTCTTTGTCTAAACACATCAACAGCTCTGAAGTTTAGCAAAGGTCGAGGTTCCTGAAAGTTATGGTTTATCTAGAGTTGGTATAGCCTATATATAGACTTAAATACACCAGGATTTCATCACCGCATACAAAGAAATGGATAATCAATAAAGCCTTACAACAGCAAAGAACTACGAGATCTGATAAACTATTCCGATCCAAATACTTTCGAGCTATTATGGTCGCAAGTCAGTTTCATGTTTTTTTCCCCTAACATTTCATTCTGGTATGTCGTCGTAGATTTTTACTAAACACTAAAAGTAGGCATAGGCCTATTTATTACAAATAAATAATAAATAAATAAAATAGGCCTAAGTATTTAAATAATATAAAGTAGGCCATTTAAGTGTTTACTAACACACACACACGCACACACACACGCACACACACACACACACACACACACACACACACACACACACACACACACACATATATATACAGTTGAAGTCAGAAGTTTACATACACTTAGGTTGAAGTCATGAAAATTCATTTTTTAACCGCTCCACAGATTTAATATTAGCAAACTGTAGCTTTGTCAAGTCGTTTAGGACATCTACTTTGTGCATAACTGAAACTCGACTCTAATCATTAGTGAGAACTATATCCCCATCATAAAATAAAATAATAGGCCTAATGTAAATTGTGTAGACATTAAAATTCCATATAGGTCAAAACAACTTTTTAGACACCAGTTAATTCAACTTTTTTTAAGTCTTGTAAAGTTAAAATGGCCAAATACGAGACAGAGAATTTCCTTTAACTGACCTAAAAAAGTTCCACACAGCTTCATGGTTGCAGCTCCGAGTTTCCCATAAGCGTCTAGCAAGTCCTGAGAAAGTAAACTTCAGTGCAAAAGTTGTGGACACAATTACTACAACTTCTCTTTTGAAAGGGGCGGAGGAGGGGTGCGCTGACGTCAGAGGCCGGCCTGTCCAATCAGAAACAAGCGTGAAGTTAATTGTATCCCACCATGGCAAAACTCTCAGCCAATCAAAACAATTGTCTTCAGTTCTCAACAACAAAGCCTGAAGAATGTCAACAGAAGGGACTACCGGCAGCTGTGTGCTTTCAGCTTTGGAAGTTTCCCAACAATGCTGGAACAGGGAGACATTCAGTCGCAAACTACAGTATATCAAACTTTAGAACAGTTTTTGTTATGGAATTTGACCAAGGATAAAATTGATTTTCAATTTTAAAATGTTTAACGAGATATAATGTAAACAAGTCACTCTATTTGTATTTTCATATTCTTATGAATATGTAACTTATTCCTACATTTCATAAAAAGGTCATTTCCACACTTAAATCAGTTAGTTTTTTAAGTTATCCTTAAAACAATTATATGCTTTTTGGAAAATAAACCCTTGGCAAACAATTACTTTTTGAGACAATCAATTGCACACACTATTTATAGATACAGTATTTGGCCTATGGGTCAATGACATGGCACAAATTTTTTGTCCACGTCTATTAAATTATTCAAAAATAAAATTTTTTTTTTTTTTACAAGTGTATGTTTTTAATTACTGAATTCAAAGTCATTTTTTTCTGGAGCTTAAAGTAAAAACAATATCATTTGGTATAACCATCCAGAGACAGTAAATAATAATAATAATAATAATAATAATAATAATAATAATAATAATAATAATCTCATTAAAAGCAGTTGTTTTGTTTAACAAAGAAATGTTGGCATGAGTGGTGCAGAATAATCTTCTATAATTGTGTGTGTATATATATATATATATATATATATATATATATATATATATATATATATATATATATATATATATACAAGCAATTAATCAATTTCATTTAAAAATATAATTACAAAGTCATGTGGTGTCACCAGAATGTCGGTAGACATTTATTATCATGTAACAAAAAATGAATAAATAAATAAATTATATATAATAAATTATATATATATATATATATATATATATATATATATATATATATACATACAGTTGAAGACAAAAGTTTAAATACACTAAGGTTGAAGTCATTAAAACTCATTTTTTAACCACTCCACAGATTTAATATTAGCAAACTGTAGTTTTGGCAAGTTGATTAGGACATCTAATTTGTGCATGACACGAGTAATTTTTCCAACAATTGTTTACAGACAGATTGTTTCACATTTAATTGACTATATCACAATTCCAGTGGGTCAGAAGTTTACATACATTAAGTTAACTGTGCCTTTAAGCAGCTTGGAATATTTCAGAAAATGATATCAAGCCTTTAGACAATTAGCTTCTGATAGCAGGTGTAATGAATTGGAGGTGTACCTGGTTTCACAAGTCAGTTTCATGTTTTTTTCCCCCTAAAATTTCATTCTGGTATGTCATCGTATATTTGAACTAAACACTATAAGTAGGCATATTTATAAAAATAAATAAATAAATAAAATAAAATAAAATAGGCCTAAGTATTTAAATAATATAAAGTACCTCTGGTTCATCCTTGGGAGCAATTTCCAAACACCTGAAGGCACACATTCATCTGTACAAACAATAGTATGCCAGTATAAACACCATGGGAACACGCAGCCATCATTCCGCTCAGCAAGGAGACGCATTCTATCTCCTAGAGATGAACATAGTTTGGTGCAAAAAGTGCAAATCAATCCCAGAACAACAGTAAAGGACCTTGTGAAGATGCTGGTGGAAACAGGTAGACAAGTATCTATATCCACAGTAAAACAAGTCCTATATCGACATAACCTGAAAGGCTGCTCAGCAAGGAAAAGGCCACTGCTCCAAAATTGCCATAAAAAACCAGACTACAGTTTGCAAGTGCACATGGGGAGAAAGATCTTTTGGTCTAATGAAACAAAAATGGAACTGTTTGGCTATAATTACCATCGTTATGTTTGGAGGAAAAAGGGTGAGGCTTGCAAGCCAAAGAACACCATCCCAACCGTGAAGCATGGGGGGTGGCAGCATCATGTTGTGGGGGTGCTTTGCTGCAGGAGGGACTGGTGCACTTCACAAAATAGATGGCATCATGAGGAAGGAAAATGATGTGGATATATTGAAGCAAAATCTCAAGACATCAGCCAGGAAGTTAAAGCTCGGTTGCAAATGGGTCTTCCAAAGATTTCTCATTTTTTTCACCTTGGACAAACTTATTTGTCAATGTCCCATATACTGTATATAGACCACTCACCAACACACATGCACACATACTCTACAAAATGACTTCCTGACAACATGAATGTTTTCATAAATTGTCTTTAAACAATTGCAAATGAAAATAAAAATAAAGCAAAAGCAAAAAAAAGTATATGAAGTAAATTTATGAATTCAGACATTCAATCAAGCTGCAAGACAGGAGCATTTATTGCAGTGAAAAAGCATTTAGAATGCGAGTGAACGTGTCAGAGACAAGGTTTCTTAGAGAAAAGTTTAGAGAAAGTAGTTTTCGGGTAGCATGAGAACCTCATATTGTTGTCTCATATTATAGTATGACTGAATATCAACTTTATGAGGCATTTAGAGGAGGTAAATCTATGTGTGCCAGATAACAGTCATATTTTAGTAAGCAATGAAACTGCTGGGAAAAGAAAGCAGCCCAGGAGCCAGGATTATTTCTACTCTATTTTCACTGGAATGACTACTCCTCTGGGCAAAATATCCTCTCTCTCTTTCTCTTTCCCTTGCTAATTCGCTCACTCGTTCCTTGCACACCATTACATCATTAACACATCCCTGTTCTTCAGTCTCTTTCGAATCTTAAGCACCCGCTCACCCAAAACAAACAAACTCCAAGAAATAAACATGAGGGAAATGAGCAGTGTATAAGTGAGGGTGTGGAACTCCCCCAGTGGGTTTGGCAGGGTCTGGGCTCTCTTTCGGCAGATGGCTCCTCTGATAATCGTGTCCTCTCTAGGCCCATCTCCATTCCCCAACTCCGCGTTGCCATGGCGAGGGGGCCGGCAGTGAACATGCAATGCACTTGCTGCTTATTAAATTTGCCTTCTGACAAAAAAAGGCTCTCACTTAAAAACGAGAGCAGGCCTGGGCAGAGAAGAGCAGGCCCGATTCCCTTTATCACAGACTACCAGACTCCCTGCTGTATTACTCCACTACACCATCCACTCATTGACCTATTAACTTTTCGGCTGCCTCCTCCCCCCGGCCTATGCCAAATGAGGGTCCCCCTCCTCTTTCAGGCTCTGCAGAGTAAGGGTCTGCGCACCCCTACGCCCGTGACCCCCCCGACCTGTCGACATCATTGCTGCGCATGAGAGAGAGAGTTGGAGAGTCCGCTGCTGAACCGTGATGTGCCCTACAGCTGTCTGTACCAGCACAAAAAGAAAAGAAAAAGAGAAAGAGAAGAAAAGATGTGAACGTATGCACAAACAGAGCCTGAAAAGTGCATAGGCATGAGCGGGTGCAGAATGCTTGGGAGGAAAATGTGAAAAGCAGGGTGTTCAGGCTGTATAGATGACTCAGGCGATTTGGCGAGGGTAAGAGTGGGAAATAATGCTAATTAACTGCAGCCTAAGGAGCGTGATGTTGGAACGTGTGGATACATTGAGTTGAAATGAGTGTACTGGTGTGATCAGTTGAAACATGATTGCTGCAAGCAGTTTTTATTTTTTAGACAATTTTTTGTGATTTTGATCATTCAGAGTAACATCATAAACCTTTAATGAAACTGATAGTTTCAACTGATTTAATGAGAAGCCGTTCGAAGCCGTTACACACACCTGTGACCAAACATTCTATATTAACGCACCAGGTTGAGACAATGCTTGGCAACAAAATATAGCCTACAGTTTGGCTAATGAACTAATCAGTTGGTGGAGGAATAGATTATTCAGATTATCAATAATCATATGTGTCTCTTTAACTTGTGCATTCTTATGTCCAAGGGTTTATTTCAACATTTTTCTTTTTGTTATATGAAGGTCACATTAATCTGACTTAGAACATTTTTTACCAGGCCCCATCATTTATTTTTTGGCACTTTTCAAAAATCTTTTATGTGCAAATTTGATTGTTTTAGCCTTGTCCCAGACCTATGAAAACTATGAAAATATATTATAAAAAAAAGACATGTTAAAAACTATGATAATCTAAACAAAGTGTAAAATAAACATAAACAATTTCAATATTTATTGTGTGATAAACATTTCTATCCATTTTTCAAAAATTACTGTGACACCCAACAATTTTGCCCCTAATAATCGTCAAAGGTTAGTGTACAGTACTTGTTTACTGTATCAAAAAAAGTGCCAGTGAAGAGCATTAAAAAGAGCATTATTTAAGTGTTATTTGAGTATTTAAGCATATTTAAGTAGTTAAAAAAAAGAAAAAAAGGTAAATATCACTCGTGAGCAGAGTATATCTCCTGGGTATCATTTCCAATCAAGCTGTAATTTTGCCAAATTATGCAAAAAGTTTGCAAATATCATTTAATTGTGTGTATTTAGGACACATAAAATGTTACTGTAGCTATGAGATCATCCTTAGCAAAATGAAGGGGTCTGTCAATGTAACATCCATCACCGTCATTTCCACCATGGGAATTCTAGTAAACACAATACAGAATATGAGATGTGGTGGAAATGACACTGTGGTGGAAATTTTATGACTTTCAGAAAAAGGACAAAAATAATATACATTTCCTGTGGTGCATGTACTGTTGGATATTGTTTGTATAAAATTTTTATAAAATTAGTGACAGTGTGAAAAATGTTTTAACCTGACTTTACTTTCTAGATGTCCATAGTGCTAAAAGTGCCCATAGTTGAAGAAACACCCAAATATGTGAATATTTATGAAAAAAATTGTGTCATATCATATTGCTATTTGCTTCCTTTAAAATAACGCAACTGTTTTATGTAAGTAATAAGCCACCCAAGGAGATACGTTACATTTTACCACACTGTAAAAAAATTTCCATAATTTTAATGCTAAATGACTGTAAAAATGCTACAGTAAAAAACTTTAATTGGTTAACGGGTAGTTACCTTAAAATATACAGTAAAAAAATTTAAAATATTGAATATATAAAATTGTAATATATAGTTTTACGGTAAAATGCTGTAAAAATATATTTTTTTAGATATGATAATTAATTATCCCGTATAATTAATGGTAAAAATTCTATTATGCTTACTGAGAGAGTACATGTAATTTTTACAGTAAATTATTGATAAAATTATGTTAAAAAACAATAATCGGGAGTTCCCAGAATTCTCTGCGTGACCCATTACATTTCATTATATTTTCTGGGAATAGTTATGTTTCTTCTTATTTGTAATATTAGTTATGTACATTGGGGTGTTCTGTGTTATATTTGATGTAGTTTAGTTAATGTTTATTACATTATTATTTTAATTTCACGTATTACCCTGATGGTGTTTAATGTTTGTGTGAGTGACACTGAGCACTGTCTCTACATGTTTATTGGTCATTGCTCCATGAAGGATTATAAAGTGAAAGCAGATTTTTCCTGTTTCAGAAGTTTATTATATCAAGTTTATTATTTAATAATATAAACGACGTAATGCAGCATAAAATATACAGGCATCAAAATTACATCCCGTAAAGCCTGAAATGTGGTTACCATATTTTTTACGGTGAATTTCTGGAAATCACAGCTGCCAGTTTTTTTTTTTTTTTTTTTTAACAGTGCAAGGTTAAGGGGGTTTAAAGATCACTGTGTGACCTTACAGTAAAAGCCAACCAGATTATCTAATAATGAGTTTTTTTTAAACATAAATATGATATTTTACCTTTTAAGTTTTTCTCTTATTTAGATTCATAATCATCATCTTTTTTTATTATATAGAATACAATTTTACAATAGCTGCTCATTATTTTGTCTATTTTTTTTTTTTCTTCTTGACCTTTTTTTATCTGCCCCAAGCTTTAGACAGCACCCCCCGACCCCCAACTCTTCATTTGCACATTCATACACACTCACAAAAACAAGTGTGGTCTGGGTGTCAGCCTACATGACCGTCATTTCTGGTATCTCACAATATTTCACAGAGCCACAGTCTGTCTGTCTCCCTCCTCCTTTCCCCCCCTCACTCTCGCCAGGACATGTCCTTCCCCAACACCCTCCCCAAAACCACTCTTCCTCCACCCTCACTTGCCCCTCCTCCCACCTCCCCCCCATCCGCAGCCCGCCGAATGGCTGGAGTAATGAGTAAACACAGACAGAGCTCGGCAAGCACGGCCCGGCTTGCTGCCTCATTACAATCACAAAGACACGCCACACTTTTGGGTGGAGCCTGTGGCCGCAGGAGGCTCTGGGGCCTTTAAGTGAGTGGCATACTTAATAGGCTTTGTGTAGGAGAAGAAAAGAGAGTGAAAGGGGAGAGAAAGGGAGCAGACCCAGCTGTCACGGCACACTATTTATCAGTCTGCCACAGAACCACTCTTCCACTTTTTTACCCCTCCTTTTTAAACTCTTTTTTTTTCTTTTGCTAAGGTAAGGTTTAAGATGCAGGAAAACTGAACATCTGAAATTAAAAAAAAAAAAAAAAAAAAAAAATGAAAAGATGTGAACACATATGTGCTCTCTCTCTCTCTCTCTCTCTCTCTCTCTCTCTCTCTCACACACACACACACACACACACAAGAGCTGTCTGACCACTATGTGGATCAAATAATACATTCCTAACTGAATGTTCTACATTATGCTATGTTATACATCAGAGAGTGAACTGAGGTGGAAACTGCTGAGCTTAACACATCTCCCAGAAGAGCAACTTTATCATTTATTGATGAGTTAGAAGGAATAAAACAGCTTTTAAAAGCTCAAAAGTTTTATATCCAGGGATATCAGTTTTTGTATTTTAAACTTTAAATCAAGTTTCTAAAAGAGGGAATACTTTTGGGAATTTGACATGTCCTGCGATGATATGCTATACTTTATCTGAAACTATTATAAACTGCATTTAGCTAATTATTTCATAATTCTAATTATATATACTGCTTCTGTGACATCATATTAACTAAGAAATATTGTTTCTGTTACAAACTAATTTGTCACACGATTAAAAATGAACTAGTGAAAGCAAAGGGTGTTCAATAATTGTGAAAAAGGTAAAAATGAAATGGTGACCAATTACAGGACCTAAGATTTACTGTACATTTTACCTTACATTGATATCAATTTTAACCTGAAATCTTGATGTTTATAAAAAAAATTCCACAGACACTTTAATATGTAACAAAATAATAGTTTGTATATCAAAAAGTATATGCAAACGTCAAAACAAGAATCAGAGTACATTGGGTTCATTATTATTACTGAAACCATAGACACACTCAGGCAGAGTAAATCCATATTTAGGTGTACATATGCTGGGTAAGTCCTCCGAATAGCTGGGACACAATAGTCTGTGCTTGCGAGCTGCCACACAAAGCAGGTGGTGAAACCCAGAAATGTGTGCTGTTGTTTGTATAATCTGTGTGATTGTGGTGGGCTGCTGCTAAGCCTCCCTAAATCAGCTTAACACATGTCCTGCCGTGGAGGAGGCTTGTTTTAAAGACCCCCCTCCATACCACCCTTCCTTTAGGAGTGTGAGAGAGAAGTCCAGACACTGAATCAAAGATTATTCTCAGTCGATGACACACCCCATATCTCAGAGGACTCCCAAGATGCACATACGGTTGGACACACTCAGAGACACACACACAACTTTGGTGTATGGGTGTGTTTCTATATTTATTATGGAGAGAAAGAAAGATGCATACATTATTACTATTACTGGCATGCTAAGTTATATTTATTTCATCTTTATCCTATACAAAAATAAATAAATAAAAATACTTCCTTAATTTATTAATTTTTGTTAAATTTGTTGATTGTTTCTTTATAAGTTTACAAATGTTTTTTTTTTTTTTTTTAATTAAAAATTTCTAATAATTTTTAGGCCAACAAAGATGGCAAAATCGTAAGATATCATACAACTTGGCTCAAATACGCATCAACACACAGAATTTCAAATTTTAGCTAGCCTCCTTTCCAACACTTGATTTTAAGAAGGGAAACACCAATAAACAAATTGTGTTCCATAATTATATGTGCAATACTGATGACTGACTTACTATATGTCAACAACCTGTAATACGCTTTCCTCGTCTCGTTCCACACTCTGATGTTTTCTTTCTTCAGTGTTACAAAAAATTATATTTCCTATTAAAATAATGGTTAGGTTTAGTTTTAAGTTTAGGTTTGGGTTAAGAGTTAAAAGTAGGTAAAATCATAATAACATTGTTTGTGGGTCAGTTTAATTTTCTCAATGGGATTAAAAGTTGAACATTTTTGTACAAGCAACATGAAAAATCTCTTACTAATAATTATGAATTGTCAGTAAACCAGGTTTTTTATTTTATTTGAGCAAGTTTATGAAGAGCAAGAATGCCACTAAGTTTGAAATTATGGGAAAGCCTTGGAATGACCTAAATTTGGTTTATGTATATAATTGTATTGAATTTTCTTTAATTTTATAATACATTTTCTGTTGTTGTTGTTGTTGTTGTTGTTGTTATGTAAGTGTCTGCCAAGTGATTGAAATGTTTATGTATTAATGTCTTGTTAGTAATATGATAAAAAGTTTGGGGTAACACTTTACAATAAGGTTGTATTCATTAACATTAGTTAACATTAACAATACTTTCACAGCACTTATTAATCTTGGTTAATGTTACATAACCATTAATGTTACTAATAAAAATAAAAAAATAAAAATTAATGAAAATTTGTATATGTTAACTTATTGCAATATTAACTAACACACACTAACATTGGATAACTCTATTTTTTTGTATAAATTAACATTAAAAAAGATGAATAAATGCTTTAAAAATATATATTGTTCATTGTTA
Source organism: Myxocyprinus asiaticus (assembly GCF_019703515.2). Lineage (NCBI taxonomy): Eukaryota > Metazoa > Chordata > Actinopteri > Cypriniformes > Catostomidae > Myxocyprinus > Myxocyprinus asiaticus. Next base: position 15,581,642 of record NC_059371.1, on the reverse strand, counting down.
GTTCATGATACCTAATGCATAATCTAATTTTAACAAATAGAACCTTTAAAAAAAAAATTAATAATAATAATAATAATAATAATAATAATAATAATAATAATAATAATACTTAGTTTACAGTGTTTTATAATTTATCACTATTTTATTTTATTTTGCACTATTGATTATACTTGTCTACTCTGTCTTGATTAAATAATTTGCACTACTGATATTTGGCTTTATATTACTTGCAAATGGTTTGGCTATTGGAATGTCCAGTTTTTGTCATACCAACAGAGCACAGTAAATTAAAAATGAGAGAAAAAAAGAGACAGCGACTTTTAGAGAAAGCATTGGGGGAAGAAAAATCATCCTTTTAAGAATTTAATCATCAGGAACACAACTTACTCATCATCATCACCCAACAACAAACCCCCCCCCCTCCCCCCCACCAATCTCGCCCCACCTCCTTCTTCTGCTCTACTCCAGACAGAATAGATGAAGAATTAAGACAAGAGTGAGTGAAAGTGTGAATGAAAGGCGGACACCTGGAGCAGGACCCTGTAGTGCTCTACACTGAGGGGTTTTGTAGACTAATAACAGGGCCAAGGCATGCGCGTATGAGTGTGTGGTTGCCTTGGTAACAGGACTCAGCTGATTGCAGGGTTATGGGGTATGAAGAGAGGGGGGGTGCTTGTTTGGAAAGCATCTGTATGCAAATTTCATGATGGTATAGAGATGTTTGGAGAGGCCACAAGGAGAAGAAATGGGGGGGGGGGGGGGATGAATGGACAGAAGGATGTAGTGGGGATAGTATCTACAGAAACACTCCAGTGACTGGTGCTGCTAGTTCTAATCTAAATCCATCATTAAAATAAGACACTTCACTTAAAAGGCCTCATGCACATGCAGCATTATATTAGAAGACTTCTAAAAACAATTTAGAACAATATCTGTCTATAATGTACCCACATTATAAGATGCCATTAATCATTGAGGCACTGCCTCATGAAAAGAGATTTTTGTGAACATTGTGAAAAAGAAACATTGTGAATTTATATTAGATTATACATGAGACTATAAATTCCTGAAATATCAGTCTAAGACACATTCTTTTGGTTTGATTTCCAATGAATACTAAATACAAATGGTCCTTATTCATGAACTATGAGCAAAACAAATTTTGTTCATAAAACAATACATGTGTTAAATGCCACATTTAATTCAATACAAACATTTACATAAGACTGGATATGGGTGTTTTTTTTTTTTTTTTTTACACTTTCATGTCCCAGGGGTTCATCAAAAACAAAGAGATTACAACTTTTTTCTTTTTGTTTATGAAGATCACATCAGAGTTATATTTGCTACTTTTCAAATGCCTTTTATGTATAGACTGTATAGTTTTACACTTGTACCAGACCTTCAGTCTGGTATGGTAGAATATGAAAATCCACCATGAGAATATTAATTAATACATTTTCAGTGATTACAAAGAGTGAAGTGAACATAAACTATTTCAAAATGTATTGAAAATATTGCATATTGAATATGTGTGAAAACAATGTATATATATTTTTACAATAATTATGACTGTCCATCAGTTGTCGTCATTTACATCACCACCAATTTTGCCCTAATAAAGTTTAGTTAGAGGTTACCAAGGAGACAAAAGTTTCAGACAAGTAAATGCCTGTGATGAAATATGAGATATGAAGTATGATGTAAAATCAAGGTAAATATCCATTGTGAACAGAATATCTTTATTGCACGTCATTTCAAATCAAGCACTCGTCAAATTATTGAAAGTTTATTTAAGGTACATAAAATACTAGCTGTGAAATTAGCCTTTGCAAGACAAAGGAGTATGATATCTTATTTAGAAATAAATAAAAATTTAGAATACTTTTAAACTAATTCGATACATAATTATCAAAATAATTATAAATATATAATAACTTATAACATATTATGAATGAATATACAATATAATATTCACTAATAATAAAATAGTAATAATATATGAGATAATTCAAAGACTTTACATTATTGTGGCAGAAGAGTAAAGCATAGATAAGACAATATAAAAATTGGCTTTAGAAGTCAATGTGTTGTTTAGTTTATATCCATATCATTGAACATAAGCCTATCGCTGGCCAAAAGTCCACAGCAATTCATTTAACAATTCAGTTTATCAATCTGTCTGAGGTAGACTTAAGAGATGTTCTCACAGTGTCCTTGTTTCGTCTGTACAAAGGCGTCAAATGGACGCTTTTGATAAGTCTCACTTTGGTTGCGTCGTGCTCCACTGGTTTTCAGTGTCTCTAGCCATGAACACCCTGTTTGAGGATGCTGTGTCATGTTAAATGTAGTTTGAAACTTTCAAACACGTCTCAATAAACTGCACTCTGCTCCGCCCAGTTGTCTGCTGTAAGTTTTTTTGCCCCCTTTTGACTGAGACCCCCCAAAAAACATGGAGGTGGCACTTCAAGCTCGAATTGCTCCATCAGTAGGAAAAATCCTTATTACGGCACAGTGATTACTTATGTTAACAATGTATTAACATGTTAAATCAACAGCCTTACTTTAAACACAATCGTTTTTTGCACTTTGATTTGATGGAAGTACCACTGTGGTGAAAATATTCATGACTTTCATAAAAAAAAAAAAAAAAAAGAGGTCAGAATTCTCAAGATGCAGTCCACTGTCACACATTGTTAGTAGACAAATTAAATACACTAGTGAGAGTGTGAAAATACATTCAAGTATAAAGGAAGTTTATATTCTAAGATCACAAGGCCAAAAGTGCCTTCGATTTATAGGTCTACAAAAATTAATTCAGTTTGTGCTTCATTAAAGAGGCCAAAGGAGTGAGATTCTGTTTCCGTATGTATTCTGTAATTTTGAATGTGTGTGTGTGGTAAACTCCAAAATCAGATCAGACTATTCGTTAATCACTTTGCTAATCTCTGTCAAACTAATTAGATTTTCCAGCACATAAAAAAGTAATGCAACCAACACAATTCACGTTAATTCTTGCAATGAGATTTTTTTTTTACAGCTGTTACAAATGCTAATAATTTGTTAACGTGCAGTAGCTTTTAACTCTTTGTAAAACAGGAAAAATTTGTATAGAATGAATAATTACCTAATAGCTTTTCTCATCTGCGATAGCAATTTAATGACAGGTAGTCGCAAAAGGCTTTTTCGTTCATTACAAATAACTGAAAAGTAGCTTTATGCAATAAAAGCGCTGACGCAAATACAGTAGTTTAACTCACACTTCTAATGAAATCCTTCAGTGAGATCTATTTTCAGAGAGTGAGCGAGCAAGTGAGAGAGAAAGACAGCAGTAGGTTTTTTATGTGCTTCTCTCACTTAATGTACTCAGTAACAGTGCCTGATGGGTAATTACAATAGTCACAACACAGATGGGGGGCAGTGTCACCATGGCCTTAAGCACGCCAGCACACATACACCGCCAGATGAATAAGCGGTGACACACTCTTGAATGCCTATTTCCCCTTTAACAAACGGCCAACATCATTCAAATCTACGCTTGGAAAACACATCTTGTCTTGTTCCTGCCCTCCATTAACATATTCTGACTCTTTATTTTCGTATTTCTCTTCGCATTTACCCTTTGTTGTGTTCTCTCTCTCTCAATAACCCATCTCGCTTCTTTTGAACAAAATCTCTATCGGAGACAAGAGGCATAGATGCAGATATTGCAAGGACAGGCATGACCTCTCTCTTTCTCTCTCATCAAAGGTTTTGTCCAGGTTAAGGTCTTAAGACAGACGTAAAAAGAGAGAGTAAGAAAGAGTGAGAGAGATAGACTTTTGAATAATTCATAGCCATCCTATAATGAAGCATGGCTCACTCTTTAAAGTGTTTGGTGTGTAATGGAGTTTCAGACACACAGCTATCATTTTCTCTTAATGGCGCTTTCTGGGCTGCTTGCTGTGACCCTCCACACACACACACACAAACTAGCAAAGGTGATTACAGACAGCTGCTGGAGTTTGGAAGTGGCCAAAGTGGGCAATTTTCTCAATGCCATTTAAACAACAAACACAGCAGCATGTTTAAAGAGAGGAGAGGATGGTGGGTAAGAGAGAGAGAGAGAGAGAGAGAGAGAGAGCGAGCGTGATGATGGTCATTGTAATTCAGCGAAAGTGTGTAAGCGCAAGTGGTGGGGAGTTCATTAGAAGAACTTCAGGTTGAGTGTGAACATGGTCACATCTGGCCTTGAGTCGACAACATGATGTGCACAAGCTGCTCTGTGTTCGTATCTCTGTGATTCATTCTTCAGCGTGTGAGTTTGCGTGTGTGTTCATTACGCCAATGATCAGGTACGTAAAGACCAGTGACGTGTGGTGGACTTTTGAAAAGAGGAGGCAGAGTGCCATCTCAGCGTTCATTTTTTCTTTTTTACAAGTCCAATACAAACTCCTATTTCAGTTCCAGTTGACATTTAAATAGCTTTCAGGTTAAACCCATACAAAACTTAAATCTGATTTATTACAACATATGATATGAAAAAGTAGGCCTGCATAAAAATATATAATATAAAAAGTGACATATTTTGTTTATAAATGCACCAACATAATAACAAAATACTATAAATGGCTGTTATTCTATATGTAAAATATTTTCCTTAATTCAGTTTATCACTATCAAATTTGTATAAGCTATGTACATAATGTATATGACCAAACAAAATAAACTGTTATTTATATGTTAATTGCCATACATCAGATTTCTGTATGGAAAGGCATATGAAATATCTTTTAACTTACACTGTAATTAAGCATGAAATAATTTTTGTAAGTTGATATTAACACTATTTATTAAATCAAGTCAAATCAAAGACTCATGAAGGGCCGGTTGCATAAACACAGACATTAACTTAAGACTGCGTCTAACAATTAGTCTGATTAACTAAAGATGCTATAGAAAGCCTGTTGCATAAAACAAGCTCACAGTTGTCTTTAGTAAGACAGTCCAATTCGCATTGCATTGTGGTAAAAGTAAGACACTGAACAACTTAAAAAAAAAGGCCGACAGTGGGTGCTCAACACAGTTTTCCTTCCTGAAAATATTTGCTTATTAGAAGAATACAATGCTTCAAAATTTATTCTAATGAACAAATTTTGTGATTTTAACCCAAACAATAATATTAAAAAACAAGAAATTTTGTTACCATTGTAGAAGTCAAAGTCTTCTACAAAGTCTCAACTCAAGCCCTTTCAGCCCTGAACTAAAGCCCCCACTTGCTCAGCTGACAGTTATTTTCCATGTACACAATGGTTAGCCTAGTCTTACATTTCGGTCTTAAATTAGACCAATCTAAGTTTTAATGCAACTGACTGAAAAAGTTAAGACCAACATTTTAGACAACTAACTTGCAAGACTAGTCTAAAGCAGTTTTATGCAACCAGCCCCAAATGTATGCATTGTTTTATAATTATTATTTTTTAATTGCCTCAAAAACAATATCTACAATAATACAGCAACAAGCATTTCATGTATATTTCATCTGTTCACCTATTATTTTTATAATCATCTTATTTTTGGATCATCCATCATCGACTCCTTGGTAAACACAGGGTTCAAATTTACGGCAAGTTTGTCAGAACTTTATAATTTTTATAAGGGCATGTCTGTCAAAAAAGTGGCAATCCCCACCCCCCACCCACCCCAACATAAATAAATAAATAAATAGGGTCGACTTTGATTTAATGCTAACGATAGTCCTTTTGTATTGGAAAATCAGTGGCAGGGAAATGTAGGCTATAAATCCCCCCGTATGACCTTCCCAGTGGAAATAACAGCTTTGTTTGGTCAGTGAAGGGGCAGCAGATTGTGTGGAGACTTCCAAACTAAACTAATCCCTTCTTAGAACACCGAACAGCTGTTCTTGTGCTCTGATCAACACGTAACCGCACACACACCTCAAAAGGCTAATATTTGCTCTATTGATGCTGCTGATGTGACCACAGTAAAGTACAAAAACAAAGGATCATTAAAATGCCCTACTGCTCTCCACAATCAGGTATACATTTTAAATCTACAAAGAGGAAATATAGTTTTTTTTTTCCTTTTTAGAAACCTGTGACCTATTAGAGCACAAGAGAATGATCAAAGTAATTGTCTCTTATCCCTCTCACTCTGTCTGTCTTTCGAGACAAATTGAAGAGTCGAGTTGTTTTTCATCTTTTTCAGGCTATTTGTTCCTCTTATCGTTCCACATCACTGCCTCTGAGTGATCGAAATCATCACTGGTCTCTCTCAGAGTAACTTTTTGTTAGTTCTCTGTAGATAAGAGTTCATTATGAGACGTAAAAGGTGGCCTTTACCCCCGATTGAATTTGCCAGGTGAGCGTGCAAGATTTGAGTGTTGTGTGTGTAAGCGTGAAGCACCTGTAATTTGAGGCTATAACTTCCTTTTGCGTGTGGGAAAGTTTATGTTCTCTCTCTGCTCTTTTGTGCCGAGGAGTTGAGTGTAAGTAAATAGTGCTTGCATGGAGGAGACAAAGACTTCAACCTGCACCTGCTGCACTGGGTTTACTGAAGAATATACAGTCCTCTTTTAAAACCATTAACCCTTACTCACCTCTTTGTACCTCTTTTCTATGTCTTTTTTTGTCATTGCACACACTGCAGGACTCCAAACTAAAGAGTAGTATGACTGTAACTCTGTTGAGGGTTTCTTCATTCCCATTAACTGAGTTAACATGCAGTCATTTTTCTTTTTAAAAACCTAAAGAAATGAACATGTTTAAAATAGTGCACACTTACATGAGATGAAGACTACAGTCATTTCAGTGGACTTTTTATCAATAAAAAAGTGGACAACCACATTTTATTAATAGAGATAGGAGGAGACAGTATGTGAAAACAATGCAGGCCAGACTCAAACTCAAGAAGCCTGCATGCAGAATGACCTCACATTAAAATAGGAAACAGTAGGTTAACTTTCTTTAGCTAAAATTGGTCTTTGCTTACATTTATGCATTTGGCAGATGCTTTTATCCAAAGCGACTTACAGTGCCCTTATCACAGGGACAATCCCTCTGGAGCAACCAGGAGTTAAGTGCCTTGGTCAAGGACACAATGGTGGTAGCTGTGAGGATTGAACCAACAAGCTTCTGCTTACCAGTTCAGTGCTTTAGTCCACTACGCCACCACCACTGCTTAATGAATGTCGAAACACTGCCCTCAGTGGCCAAAGCGGTAAGTGTTATTGGATGTATGGGCATTTGAGATCTCCATTTTCCAGGTTAAATGTCCACAGAGGGGTGCCAAAACCAGTTGTGAAGCGAGTTGGAGCACATGCGCTAACCACAAGGTCAAAACTCTGACACTATTTATTCTTTTGAAATCTTTCTTCCTGGTTCAAATCAAATCAAATCACTTTATTGTCACACAGCCATATACACAAGTGCAATGGTGTGTGAAATTCTTGGGTGCATTCCGATCAACATAGTAGTCATGACAGTGATGAGACAGTACCAGTTTACAATAACATCAAATTAACACAGCACAATTTAAAGTCTAATATACACATAATTACACACAACACAATATACAAATAATAACATACACTGTACAGTATACAATACGCACTATATAGATACACATTATTCAATAAAAATAAAAAATAAAAATATATAAAAAAGTATATATAGTAGTATATATAGAATGTACAGTATTGTACTGTATTGACATTCTGGCTGTCGGTTGATAGTCAGTTGTTAAGAGAGAATATAATATAATAATAATATAATTTATGACAGTCCGGTGTGAGATATAAGAGTAAGGGTAATAAAGTGCAGTGCTCATTTTGACCGTAGGAGATCAAGAGTTCAGAAGTCTGATTGCTTGGGGGAAGAAGCTGTCATGGAGTCGGCTGGTGCGGGTCCTGATGATGCGATACCGCCTACCTGATGGTAGCAGTGAGAACAGCCCATGGCTCGGGTGGCTGGAGTCTCTGATGATCCTCCGAGCTTTTTTCACACACCGCCTTGTATATATTTCCTGGAGGGAGGGAAGCTCACCTCCGATGATGTGTCTGGCAGTTCGCACCACCCTTTGCAGTGCTTTGCGGTTGTGGGCGGTGCTATTGCCGTACCAGGCGGAGATGCAGCCAGTCAGGATGCTCTCTACAGTGCAGGTGTAGAACCATGTGAGGATGTGGCAGTTCATTCCAAACTTCCTCAGCCGTCTCAGGAAGAAGAGGCGCTGATGAGCCTTCTTCACTACGACTTCAGTGTGGATGGACCATGTGAGTTCATCAGTGATGTGGACACCCAGGAACTTGAAGCTGCTGACTCTCTCCACTGGTGCTCCAATGATGGTGATGGGACTGTGTTCTCTGCCTTTTCTTCTGAAATCCACCACAAGCTCCTTTGTCTTACTGACGTTGAGGGAGAGGTTGTGCTCCTGACACCAGTGTGTCAGAGTGTGCACCTCCTCTCTGTATGCTGTTTCATCATTGTCAGTGATCAGACCTACCACCGTCGTGTCATCAGCAAACTTAATGATGGCATTGGAGCTATGCATTGCCACACAGTCATGTGTGTACAAGGAATACAGTAGTGGGCTGAGAACACAGCCCTGTGGGGCTCCAGTGTTGAGGGTCAGTGATGAGGAGATGTTGCTGCCTATTCTAACCACCTGGCATCTGCTTGACAGGAAGTCCAGGATCCAGCTGCACAGTGAGCTGTTTAAGCCCAGAGCCCTGAGTTTCTCATCTAGCTTGGAGGGCACTATGGTATTGAATGCTGAGCTGTAGTCTACAAACAGCATTCTCACATAAGTGTTCTTTTTTTCCAGGTGGGAGAGAGCAGTGTGTATTGTAGATGCAATGGCATCATCAGTGGAGCGGTTGTTGCGGTAAGCAAGCTGCAACGGGTCAAGAGAGAGAGGCAGCACGGAGCAGATGTAATCTCTGATTAGTCTCTCAAAGCATTTGCTGATGATGGGGGTCAGAGCAACAGGACACCAGTCATTTAAGCAAGTTATTTTTGATTGCTTTGGAACAGGCACAATGGTGGATGTTTTAAAGCATGTGGGGACTACAGACAAAGAGAGGGAAAGGTTGAAAATGTCCATAAAAAAACCAGCCAGCTAGTTCGCGCGCACTCTGATGACGCGGCCCGGAATGCCGTCTGGGCAGGTGGCTTTGCGGATATTCACCCGTCGGAAGGATCGGGTTACATCCGCTACAGAGACGGAGAGTGAACTAACCTCTGTAGCTTCAGCCGCGAGAGCTCTCTCCATGAGGGCGGTGTTATTTCCCTCAAAACGAGCATAAAAAGTATTTAGCTCATCCGGGAGAGAGGCAGCGGTGTTCATGGCGGAGTTTTTATTCCCTTTAAAGTCCGTGATGATGTTAATTCCCTGCCACTTGCTTCTAGAGTTGGTGGTGTTAAACTGTCCTTCAGTCTTGCTCCTGTACTGGCGTTTTGCAGTTCTGATATCTGTTTTTCGGAGGGCATAACTGGCTTGTTTATGCTCCTCCATGTTCCCGGAATTAAAAGCGGAAGTCCGTGCATTAAGTGCCACGCGAACATCGTTATTTATCCATGGTTTCTGATTCAGATAGATTTGTATTGTTCTGGTCGGAACCACGTCCTCCACGCACTTTTTGATGAAACACATTACACTATCAGCGTAAAGCTCGATGTCGTCATCAGAGGCGGACCGGAACATCTCCCAGTCCATGTGATCAAAACAGTCTTGTAGCGTAGAGTCTGATTGGTCTGACCAGCACTGGATCATTCTGAGGGCGGGTGCTTCCTGTTTCAGTTTCTGCCTGTAAGCGGGCAGAAGCAGAATAGAAGAGTGGTCCGATTTGCCAAATGGTGGGTGGGGGAGGGATTTGTAGCCATCCCGGAAGGGAGAGTAGCAATGGTCCAAAACCTGGTCCTCTCTTGTGTTGAAACTAATGTGCTGGTGGTATTTTGGTGCGACTGATTTTAAACTGGCTTTATTAAAATCCCCGGTCACAATGAATGTGGCCTCAGGGTGCGCGGTTTCCTGCTTGCTTATAATCCCGTACAGTTCCTTGAGTGCCCGGTCTGTGTCGGCTTTTGGCGGGATGTACACAGCTGTGATAATGACCGCTGTGAATTCCCTCAGTAGCCAGAATGGTCGACACAGAAGCATGAGAAATTCCAGATCAGGAGAGCAGAAAGACTTGATAGAATGTACGTTCCTCTGACCACACCAGGATTTGTTGATCATAAAACATACACCACCACCTCTGCTTTTACCTGAGAGGTCTTTCGCTCTGTCCGCTCGGTGCACGGAGAACCCCATGGGTTCAATGACTGAGTCTGGAATCTCCGCAGACATCCAAGTTTCCGTAAGGCAGATAATGCAGCAGTCCCTCGTCTCTCGTTGGAAAGAGATCTGCGCTTTCAGCTCACAGAGCTTGTTATCCAGAGACTGAACATTTGCCAGTAGAATAGTGGGTAGCGGGGGTTGATTTGCGCGGTGTCTTACTCTGATGAGAACGCCGGCTGTGTTTCCCCTTTTCCTTTTGCGTTTCCGCGGCCGGGCTGCCCAGACAAAGGGCTCCGCTTGCGTGTTTGTAAACAGCGGGTCGGCATTGAAATATTTGAAGTCCGGTTTACGGTGTGAAATTGCTGAACCAATGTCCAAAAGTGTTTGTCTGTCGTAGACAATAAGGCGGACAACATCCAAGACAAAAAACATAAGAATTGTGAACAAAACAAACAAAACACTACTATGCTGTGTTGGAGCTCGCAACGCAGCAGCCATACTCGGCGCCATCTTGAGTCCAAGATGGACTCAAGATTTGAGTCTGTAAAGACAGAACCAGTTGACAAATATCAGCCCACATAACATTCGGATGTAATGTGTTTGGACTGAATGTGTCTGTATTGCGACTGAACATTTATTTTGCTTATCTGTATATCACGTAACACTCAGGCTTCTTTTCATGTGTTTTCAAGGATGAAATAACCATGTCAGAACACATAAAAGTGTTATCAAATCATTCTGAATATCACTACACTTCAGGCTATTCACAGAAATATTATAGACATAGAATAACTCTTAGTATGGTTGCTCCTTTTGCTTTATATGAAAAACATTACTCAGGTTTTGTCATTGGTTCTCTAGGTGACCTTTCTGCTCAGAGCAAAGCACAAGGATTTACATTCACTTTATTTGACTATGACATTGTGTAACAACTGTCATGTTTCCATCAAAGTTGCAAATTCAATTTATTTGCAAAATTGGAATATCGCAACAACAATTTGTAAAAAAGTTTAAACTTATGTGCTTCCAGGGAAATTGGCGCAAAATAGAAATGAAAACATCCTGGTTACTTGCGCAACCTCCGTTCCCTGATGGAGGGAACGAGACATTGTGTCGATGTAGTGACACTAGGGGTCACTCTTGGGAGCCCGAGACACCTCTGGTCTTTGATAAAAGGCCATTGAAAACTGGCGAGTGGTATTTGCATACCACTCCCCCGGACATACGGGTATAAAAGGAGCTGGTATGCAACCACTCATTCAGGTTTTGTGCTGAGGAGCCGAGACAAGGTCCCAGCCATTTCAGCGGGTAGTTCAGTGTTGTGGCAGGAGGGACACAATGTCTCATTCCCTCCATCAGGGAAATGGAGGTAACGCAAGTAACCAGGATGTTCCCTATCTGTCACTCACTCGACGTTGTGTCGATGTAGTGACACTAGGGGTCCCTATACGAAACGCCGCAACTGGCTGAACTGTGTTATGTGAACTGGCAGTGTGTGACAGGCAGACCACTGTGTGCCTCGTAGCCAGCACACCTCCCCCAACACTGTTATGAGTGTCGAACGGCCCTTTGGGTACAAGTCGACTACCCAAAAGATAGAGACGGGCTAGCCCAGTCGTGGCCTCTATCCCCTTTTTTTCCCTCTCCCCCCCAAAAAAAGGGAATTAACTGACTGGATCCACCAGGTCTGTCGGTGGGGGGGTGGGGGGGTGTCCCTCCCAAGGAAAAGACACCACGGAGACCACACCCCGCCCAGAGAGAGGGGGGGTATTTAAATGGAAATATGTCACATGGTCTTGCCGAGCTTTGTTGGAAGTATGCCATGTAGAGAAGTCCCATGGTAGGTCCTACCCTACGGGGGAGGAGTTACTACAAGCATGGTGACTGGGGCAGAGGGGCCTCTGCCCAAGGAAGATGCAGTTTACCAACAGGGAAATGAATTAGTGGAAGATATACGTCGCATGGGGTTACCTATGGGGAACCACCACATGCGGAGCACCTACTCCAGTACAGGGCTTAGTTAGCACATATACTGAGCCGGCAGCGAGTTTCTCCGCGAACTCATCTGCCACAGGGCTTGGAGGAAGTAATCCAGGGAACACAGTTTGTGAACACTACTGGGAGTCAACAGTGCACGTCTTCAGCTCAGGGGAGGTGAAAGGCGCTATGCGCAAGTGATACACCCGGCCAGCTGTCCTGGACTTACCTGCTTGTGCGTGCCACTACACGGGACGAAACCAGCTCAATCCAGAGATTGTAGAACCTCACAAAGGTGTTGGGTGTTGCCCAGCTCGCTGCCTTGCAGATGTCTGCTAAAGAGGCACCATTGGTCAGAGCCCAGGAGGCCGCCACACTCCTAGTAGAGTGTGCTCATAGCCCCAAGGGGGGCAGCACGTCCTGGGCATGATATGCCAAAGCGATGGCGTCAATGACCCAGTGGACAATCCTCTGTTTGCAGACAGCGCTCCCTTTCCGCTGTCCTCCAAAGCAGACAAAGAGCTGCTCAGAATGTCTAAAGCTCTGCGTGCGATCCAAATAGATGCGTAAAGCACGAACCGGACACAGCAATGACAAGGCTGGGTCTGCCTCCTCCTGGGGCAGTGCTTGCAGGTTCACCATCTGATCCCTAAACGGGGTCACGGGAACCTTGGGCACATAGCCCGGTCGGGTCTCAGGACCACGTGAGAGTATTCCGGACCGAATTTCAGGCATGTGTCACTGACAGAGAATGCCTGCATTTCCCCTACCCTCTTGATGGATGCGAGAGCAGTCAGGAGGGCAGTCTTTAAAGAGACCGCCTTTAGCTCAACTGACTCCAGGGCTCAACCGGGGCTCCCCGCAGGACCACGGAGAGATCCCATGAGGGAATGAGGTGTGGTCTGGGAGGATTCAACCTCCTCGTGCCTCTAAGGAACCTGATGATCAGGTCGTGCTTCCCAATACTTACCGTCAACTGCATTGTGGTGCACCGCCATAGCGGCCATGTACACCCTCAAGGTGGAGGGGGCAGCCGCCCCACGAGCCTCTACTGCAGGAAGGAAAGCACCGACCCGAATGCGCATCTCTGGGGGTCTTCACGTCGGGAAGAACACCACTTAGTGAACAGACACCACTGCAAGGCATACAGGCGCCTCGTAGAGGGAGCCCTAGCCTGAGTGATTGTGTCTACCACCGCGGGTGGTAGGCCACTTAGGTCTTCTGCATCCTGTCCAAGGGCCAGACAGGAACATTTCAGAGGTCTGGTCACGGCTGCCAGATTGTGCGAGATGGAGAGAGGAGAACCCTCCTCAGGGGAATTCGCCAGGGAGGGGCTGTCGCAATGAGTGTGAGGTCCGAGACCCAAGTCTGGTTGGGCCAGTAGGGTGCCACTAGGATGACCTGCTCCTCATCCTCCCTGACCTTGCACAGGGTCTGTGCAAGTAGGCTCACTGGGGGGGAACGCATACGAGCGTGGCCTCCGGTGCCAGCTGTGTGCCTGCACAACTGTGCAGAGGGAAGCCTTGGTCAGGGCTTAACAGAGCAGGCTTCCCGGGAAGCGAACAGGCTTACCTGCGCTTGACCGAATCGACTCCAAACCAGCTGGATCATCTGGGGTGGAGTCTCCACTCTCGCCCGGGATGTGAGTGGCTCGCAATGACTTGAGTGTCGGTGGGCGACATGTGCTTGCCCTGGATCGACGGCCGAAGCCTCCGCAGGGCAAGCAACTCTGCCAGCAACTCGAGGCAGTTGACATGCCAACGCAGTCGCGGCCCTGTCCAGGAGCCCGCGGCTGAGTTCCCATTGCACACGGCACCCCAGCCACGCTCGGAGGCATCTGTCGTAACCACGATGTGCCTGGGGTACTTGCACTAAGGGGAATCCTGCCCGCAGGAATGCAAGGCCCATCTATGCGATGTGTGCCGAGGCACCATGCCCATCATGTGACTCGAGTCTGTCGCCAGTGCTGAATATGCATCTATTCAGTGGTCTCATATGCATCGACCCGAGCGGCGTGACCGCCGTCGAGGACAGCATATGCCCCAGAAGCCTCTGAAAATGCTTCAGTGGAACCGCCGTGCTCCGCCTGAACAACTTCAGGCAGTTCAGCACTGACTGCGTGCGCTCGCTCATGAGGCGCACCATCGTAGAGACTGAGTCTAACTCCAACCCGAGAAAAGAGATGCTCTGTACCGGGAAGAGCTGCTCTTTCCCCAGTTGACCTGAAGCCCCAGCCGGCTGAGGTGCCTTAGCACCAGGTCCCTGTGTGTACACAACAAGTCTTGAGAGTGAGCTAGAGCCAGCCAGTTGTCGAGACATCTGAGGATTCGAACGCCCACTTCCCTTAGCAGGGCAAGGGCTGCCTCTGCGAATTCCATGAAGACGCACCCGAAGGTGGGAGCCCAGTCTAGTCCTCAGTGTCAGACTGGACCAGACCGCTCTCCGATGCTGCGATCAAGAGCTCATCCACTTCGCGAGTGCCGAATTTGATCACAAACTTACCCTAAGACTCATCCCAGTGGGGCGAACGAGCGTACTGGGTAATAGGAGGTCCGTGGCGGGTTACCCGGCAGAGCGGCTCCCATTGGGGTCCCCAAATTGCCCCCAGTGCTAACCGACGTGGCCTCAAACCCGTAGGTAGAAGGACCGAGGTGGGGAGCCACTGGGGTGGCTTTCCCTCTAATGAAGGAAAGCCGTGACCGCAACGTTGCCATGGTCATGCTCTCGCAGTGAGAACATGACCCGTCCATGAATGCTGTCTCCGCGTAAAAAGATGCTCTCTGTCAGTGCCACTCTTTTAGTAGGGAAAATATACTCTTTTATAGCAAGAATACTCTTTTAGACTGTCGAAGCGCCCAGGGGCGTTCTCTGCACTCCACCGGTGCAAGAGGGGGAGAAGCCGCTGTAATGCACCTTAAATCCAACAGCTTTTGTAGAGGTGAATGGATCAGCGGAGGAATTCAGCTTGCAGAAATACAACCGCTCGGCTCCGAAGAGAAAATCTGAATGAGTGGTTGCGAGCCAGCTCCTTTTATACCCATATGTCCGGGGGAGTGGCATGCAAATTCCACTCACCAATTCCCATGGCCTTTTCTCAAAGATCAGAGGTGTTTGGGGCTCCCAAGTTTGACCCCTAGTGTCACTACATCGACACAACGTCGAGTGAGTGACAGATAGGGAACCCAAAGTTTCCATAAAAATATGTGGATTGAAACCCAGCTTGTCTGTAACAATGTAACAAACTCAAGTTATAACTCAGGTTATAAATGATGGGTTTATCTCTGTACTTAAAATTTGGGTTTGTTTTCTACTTTTAGGTTTGTTTTGCCAATTTTGATTGTCCTACACAGTAAAGAGAAGATTGTAAATTATGGGAAATTATATCACAAGTCATCACTATAATCATATAATTAAACAACACATTTTTAATAAATTATAATTAATACTTTGGGTCTGGATTAAATATAATTAACATTTTGTGCATATGTGTGTGTGTGTGTGTGTGTGTGTGTGTGTGTGTGTGTTTATGCTTTGTATGAAATTGTTTAAATATATGCTAGCCCAAGGATAAGAGCCACCCATGCTGAGTCTTGGTTCCTCCCGAGGATTCGTCCTAATCTACTTGAACATCTCAGGGAGTTTTTCCTCACAACTGTAGCCTTTGGCTAGCTCTCTGGGGTTTGTAAGGCACTATTCTTTGTAAACAACCAGCTTCCAGAAGAGGTCAGATGTGCTCCAACAGTAGCCACATTCAAATTCAGACTGAAAACACATCTGTTTAACTGTGCATTTACTGACTGAGCACTGTGCTGCACTTACTGATTGCAAGGTATCAATTTATTTCTGCATTATTTTACTTTTTTATTCAATTTAATATTTTGTACTTATTTTTTTTAATTCAATTTATTACTTTTTAATCTAATTTATTGTTCTTAATTTTCTTTACCATTTACATGTAAACCACTTTGAATTGCCATTGTGTATGAAATGTGCTATATAAATAAACGTGCCTTGCCTTAAGTTACTTTGGAAATATATAGAATGTGGAAAGCGCTACACAAATAAATTGAATTTAATAGAGTGCAACAGTGTCCCGCCCATTTATTCAGCATCTGGATTCTGGAAGTATTTCTCCCATTCATTTATTTTTTTTTAAATTTAAACAAGAAAAAAACAACAACAACAACAAAAAAAACATTTGCGTAGGCTTTTCATTAAATCCTCCATAAAAGAGTTATAAGTCATGAACCGAACCAACCAGCTCTGAGGTAAATCTCAACATCACAAACATTGTTTTGAGGTAAAAATTACCTGAAAATCGGATAAAATGACAAAGGTACAAGGCTGTGTACTTATTGTCTTTCACAAGGGTACAAACTACAATCCCATGATGCATTGCAAATTAATTAATTGAACTAAAACTATGGGAATATATCAAACTATTGATTTTAGGTTGTTGATTATAAGTATAGAAACAATATATTTTACGTGAATTGCAAAATATTCCTATATGTACAATTAGATAAGTAGTTTAAGGGTAAAGGGAGACTGACTCGATTACGTCACTCACAGTGAGTTATGGGAGTTGGCACTCACTTCCGGGCTGATTTTGCAGTCTTCGTTTGCTGCGGTTCTCTGATTGGTGAAGTATTCTCTGTTGTATCATGGGTAATGTAGTTGTTTACCAGGAATTCCACTATAAAACATGCTGTTTAAAAAAATGAAGTTGAAATAATGCAGACGTATGGCTTCAACAGAAGCATATATCATTGGTGAACAACTTTGGAGCTCAAGGTAGGTCTGTCTTGAAATGTTTATATGCTATCGCTGAAAATCTATTTGTCTATGGCTAAACTGATGGGATTTTCACTTCTGGAACCAGACTATTGCACTCTATTGAATCAGGACAAAATGCAGGCCATATCTGAACCTGCATTTCCCACATGAGCACCACAGCTCAATGTGTCAGAAACATGTGCACAAACCACCAGGTCATAGCTCCAACTCTATTTGACATTCTGGTAAGACTCGTATTTATATCCTAACATGTTTAAGTGAGAAATGTACAAAATCTGTTGTGCACAGTATCTAATTTTTATTATACGATCTTGGACTCCTGACCTTACATTGAAGGTATACATTTTCACAATTAGAAAGGAACTCGAATTCCATATGAAGGAGGGAGGGAGAGAGAGAGAGAGAGTGTAAGTCCCCATTTCATGTGTGATGGCGTCCCCAGGTGTACTGTATATATGAATGTCCAGCCTTGACATGTGTTTTACACACATTACAGTGCAAGGAGAAAAAGGTCCATGAATAATGCAATTTCTATTTAAATTACTAATTCTAACCTCTGAGACGTCTATATAATTCATAAAACAGATACAGGAAGGTATGATTTACATAAGTGTGTGTGTGTGTATGTGTGCATGGATAAATCATTAATGTGAATTTTTCCCATGGTCTGTCTGCGAGTATAAGTGGATTTTGAATTTGAATCAGATTTTAAATGCTAAATTGTTCTGTATGGCCGTTTATGTATTCTGTGTTGCGGCTTGAATTTACATTTGTTTGTGAGTGTTTTTGTATTTGCTGTGATTATGTTCATAAGGACATTTGAGAGACGATGTGCTGGTTTGTGTGTATGATTATGTGTGTGTGTATTAGTATGTTTTGGAGAGAGGCTGGGAGTGTGAGACTGAGGCGATGAATCTTTATGAATGCTAATGTAAAACTGTGAGAATGCTACAGGGAATGCTGGAATAGAAATGAACAAGGTCCATGTATGCATGTAGGTGTGTATGTGTATGCCTGGCCTGAGTTTGATTTATAAATGTTTAATACGTTAATTTGTGTGTGTGTGTGTGTACAATGCAAACATGCGTGTGTGTTCAGTGTTCTGGTCAGTGTGTGATTTGTGACTGTCAGGTACACACTCTGGGATCTGAACAGCACAGAATGAAAGTTTCAGGTGTGGAATGTAAATGAAGGGAGTGGCATTTTTTTCTCTCTCTCATTCATTCTATGCTTTTTTTCATGGCTTTATCCATTTGGCTGTGAGCATGCACATACTGTATCTGACATGAAAAGAACATACAAGCTCATATACACACGATTGCACGCACACAGAGAATGCTTAAGAGATATCCTATAAACACTCCAGTGTCAGAGTGCATGTACTCATTGTTCACACTGAGTTGTTGCGCTCATGACACAAGTTCAAATTCAGCCTGCATTGAGCCTAATCCTATTCCCTTTCTATCGCTCCCCATTAATTTATTGTAGGAAAGTGGCAAATAAAAACATCACAGTATGAAAGTGTATTGGAGTCTATAGCTCTGTTGCTGTCTACTGCCTAGATAGAAACTACCTTCTGTGGCAGCATCCTAAACCGAATGATCAACCTCACAAATGACTGATAATAAATGCAAAATAAAAAAACAAAAAAAACAAAACAAAATGGGATGCAAATGGATTGCATGTGTTGAGTTTAACCACGTTTTCTGCACACATGTGAGAACTGGTAAATTTGTAATGCAAATGTAGAAATAATAATGTCTTATTTAATGATTTAGAGCCCAGAGTGTTTTCTAAATACGTGTTATATGTGAAAATATGAGAATTATATTGTTTTAAACTGCAGTACATTTCCTTAAAGCCTGGTTAGAAATAAATAAAATGCTCTGAGTGATTTAAGCATGTGTTAAATGCATAACATACTGTGAGTGTTTAAGCAAGTATTTGAATGCATATAATGCTGTGAATGATATAAGCATGTATTAAGGTGATGTATGCTGAAGCATATGGGTTATTATTAAGTTAATGTTCTGTTTGTATTTTCTTTTGACATTAGCCTCTACCGTATTTAATTACTGTATTTCATCTCCATATTTCTTTCTACTGATTTTTCATTCTACTGAAATTAAGTTAATCATTTTTTCTCTCATTTTGGACATTGTTCTTTTTGAGTCACATTTACAAATTGTCAGAAAACTCCTGGATTTTAATCAACTTTTTTTTGTTTGTTCTTCAAATAAGTACTAAAAACACAGTTCATATATTAAATTTTACCCTCTTTTTTTCAATATGGCCCCATTGACCACTGTCTTCTTGATAAACAGCCATCAGAAAGAAACCCCAAAAATATATTTTTATGTCCAGTGTGGTTATTTGCAGCCCACCGGCTACAAAACAATAAAATAAAAAATAGCCCAAAAAGTTTTCCTAACAATGTACTTCATCATATGGGGACAGCGGGGCTAACTTGTGAAATTTTGAATAATACCAAGCTATAGAAAGTCAATTAATTTTTTTATTAAATTGTTTGTTATGTTTCCAGGAATGTTTGTTGTTCATGATTTTGAGACTTTACATACCTTACAGCTGATTTTTTTGTAAAGCTGATTTGGAACACTGTGTATTGGGAAAAGCTCAAATAAAAAACTATACAAATAAAAATTATTTGACTTGATTTGACTTTTATGTTACAATGTTTTTTTTTGGTTTTTTTTGTTTTGTTTTTGGCAACAAAATCTCAATGTTCTCTCTTTGCAATGTCAAACAAACAAATGATAGCCAGTGCTGAAGCATTTTCATCAATCAGAAATTATGAATAATTGTAATTCAAAGTAATAGCCAGCAATGTCCAATCACTGCCAACCATGTTAAAATAAAATTTAGCATCACAAATACTGAATTTATGTACTGATTATTACTGTCCCATGTCTGCCAAACATGCTAAGTGGTGCAAACATCATCTACAGCCTGAAACTGAACTTTTGGTTGGATGTTAGGAGTAAATACACTTGGCTGCATAGGAAAGCTATAGGATGTCCCCTTGCTCCCTATTTAGTGAATTACTTAATCTCCTGTGTGCTGTCTGTCTGCACAGGTCTCAGGACAGTTCAAAATGCACCTTATTTTTATCCTAACTCCATATAAAGCCTCTGAAAGAAAATTTTCTTCAGCTTTTGTATTAATCCAGTTATTCTCAATGTGATAATGCAGAGTGAATATAGGATTTCTTAAGGAAAAATAGCCCTATAGTCCACATCTGCGATCATTGTGTTTAACAGCATGCCATTTCATGATAAATGGGTGGTATACAAGGACTTTTTTTAGGTTACAAACTGGTAGAAGGGTATTATGCTATAAATGTGGTTTATGAGGACATTTCTAGTGTCCCCTTCATTGAAATTGCTTAAAAAACATACTAAATGATGTTTTTTTGAAAATGTAAAAATGCAGAAAGTTTTTTGTGAGGGTTAGGTTAAGGGGTAGGGTTAGCGGTAGAATCAATAGTTTGTACAGTATAAAAATCATTATGTCTATGTCTATGGAGATCCTCATAAGGATAGCCACACTAACTTGTGTTTGTGTGTGTGTGTGTGTGTGTGTGTGTAACGGTTGAGGGAAGACAAATTGAAACAGCAAAAAATGGAAACACTGCTAATATGAAATGTTAAATAAACAGCATGCACATTTAGATTCAAAACAGTCTATTTAGATGAGCTTTTTAGACCCCTTTTAAGCTGAAGAGATATCTCTCCTACTATTAGAGGAAAGAAAAACTGTCAGAGAGGATGTTATTAGCAAAAGAAAGATCCAGGAAAACACTTCAAAGAAGCTGTAGCCATCAGCTTTGAGTCAGAGAAAGATATTATTGACAAGGCAGCAGAGTGGGCATCGTACAAATGGTGCCGAAATGGAAAATCAATGTGTTATAAATTTGTGCACAGTTGTAGCAAATTTAACCCAATGAGAATCTTTTATTCTGCTCCACAATCCTCTCACACTCTACACTCACATATCAAAACCACCGAGCCAGAACACACGCACACTCGCACACACTAATATGACATCACACCCCTGCTGAGTGTGTAGGGCAAACATGCCCCTCCAGATGGAAAACAGAGGCATCCCTGCACAAGCGTTGTTCATCGACCATACGAGCACACTAGTAAACAAACAAACAAACAATCAGGGGCTTCCAATATCTCCAAAAGAAACAGGGACAAAGACGAAATCTGCTGGGAATTCAGAGAAAATGTCATCTGGCTGGCTCTGTACGTGTGCTCTTGTTGGATGCTCTCTTGTAACAGGTCTGCTGAGTGGAGTTACACAGGGGAGCGGGTTAAAAAGGAGACGTCCTGTGTTCTCTCCGTCTGTTCTCCTCCTCTGTGGTAAAACTGAGAGGAGAATGAGAGGAGAAATGAAAGGGGGTGCCCTCAATGGGTGGATGACTTGGGGCTGTTAAAGATTTTCCCTCTGGCATCTCTAAGAGGCATAAATAAGATAATACATGCACAAACACACACACAGCACAAAGAGTTGATTGAATAGTTGACTAAAAATGACAATTCTGTCATTATTGAATTACCATTATGTCATTCCAAACATCGTTGCTATTATTTTTTAGCCTGGAACACAAAAGTAGAAAAGAAACGTTATGCAGGTCTTGCCAAATGGCAGCTCATTGTGATCAAGGACTTTCAAGCTCAAAAAAGGACAAACTCCCCACCCCCCAAAAAAAAAAAAAAAAACACCATACAAGCACCATAGTAGTCCATATGACTTATGCACTACATTCCAAGTCTTCTGAAGCCATAAAATAGATGAGATGAACAAACTGAAATTTTAGTAATTATTCCCTAATAATCTTCATAACATTCATTAAGCCTTGCATCTAGTCCATCAGATTAAAAAAATGGCAAATCAACGTCATTGACACCACAAAACGTCAGTGGTTCTTGTATGTGTAGAAACTGAATGCAAAGTGTCCTTTTTGAATTTTGGACAAAAGGTGGGCCAGACTCGAACCTCAGAGAGGCACAAGATTATCACAAGATTATCTCATATGTGTAGAAACTGAATGCAAAGTGCCCTTTTTGAAATTTGGACAAATGGTGGGCCAGACTTGAGCCTCAGAGAGGCACAAGATTATCAGTGAACCAAACCTGGAATATAGTGTACTTACGAGTTGACCTTCATGGTAATTTTATTGTGCTTTATTGCTGTTTTTGTTCCTTTTTGGAGCTTGACAGCACCTGGTTACTATGAACTGTCGATGTATGGCAACAGCTGCTTAACATTTCTTCAAAACTTTCTACTTTTGTGCTCCACAGATTATAAAAAAGCATACAGGTTTGAAACAACATGAGGGTGAGTAAAGAATGACAGCATTCTTCCTTTAATCAGATGTTTGAAATAGAGCATGCCAAACAGTGGCCAGAAAACTGAGTGTCTGACAGCTCTAAATAGGGTTCATCTCCATCACCCTGACCTCTTTCTTCTAAAAGATCACCAACTGTGACAACTCACCTTTTATTTCCCTTTGAATAAGAGAATGACGCACGAATAGAGTGAAGAATGCATAAAATATAGTGATACTAGTAGAAAAAACTAAATAAAATACATAAAAACATCAGGATAAAATGAAACCCATCTCCATTGTACACAACTCAGCTGGAGCGGATGATTTCATACTCGTGTTTTTATTGAACACAAACATAAACCACAGTCACAAACACTCTTCAACAAATAAAATGTGAGGCATTAAATTATAGCAAGACATTCCCATTTCAATGAATATTCCCCACACTGACAAAAGTATACATACATAAAACACATACACACAAATCCCATATTTGCAAGGCAAACAGCCGCATATTGAATCGCATGAATAATACACATTCTCGTTATCTGTCTGTGAGTGACGGGTTAGAGCTTGTCCAAGTAAGTGAAAGCCATTGAGTGTAATCTTTACCATCTTTCCACAACCCTATGTGGCACCTTATGGGGAAGAGGTGCCGCTTGTGTCTGTGCATTATACTTTGTCGTCATGGAGACCACAAACACCCCGCAAAGAAAATTCCACACTGAATAATAACTGGCCGATTGCTCGTGTTTACTCCCTAACAAACAACAGGATTAGAAGCTTTTTATTTTGTCAGTAGTATAAAGTATTTCTGTGTGTAAGCGGGAGAGGGCAAGGAGTAGATCAGAATACTGATGATCTCTAGTGGCAGGTCCCTTGAAAGATAGGAAAGAATACAAGAACGTGGGTATGGCAAGCATTGCTTATGTACACCACACAAAACATTGACAAAGACCATTGTTTTAGACTATATTTTAAAGGGATAATTCACTTAGAAATACAAATTCTGTCATCATTTACACAGTTGTCATCAGTTTCCATCAATGTTGTCTTTACAACCTTTTGCGAACACTGCTGTACCATTTTTAGAAAGAGCTCTACTTTTTTTTTTTTTTGCATACTAGTTATTTTGGCTTGACGAAGCTGACAAGCTGTTATTCTACAGACTTTGTGTAAGGTTTTTACAAAATTCCTAAACAAAGACCAAAATGATCAATTGCTACTCCTCCTACAGCTTTCAAGTTACTTCCACCAAACTTGGCACAGACCTTCAGACTGTTCTGACTGTTGATATATCTTTAATGTAATTGATTGGAATGATGGTTTTCACACAGCAAATTATCAAATATCCCAACATCCCTCTAAACAATTAGAGGTGCATTCCAATTGACCGTTAGGGTCCTGCGAAATGGACTTCACATGGTATTCAGCCATCTTTAGTGAGATTCCAATCCGAAGGGAATGTTTATGTTCAGTTGGAAGGGCACTCCAGATGGCCCAGGGAATAAGTGTACATCGATACATCACCTCACAGGAAGTGGACAGGGAAATTTACCCACCTGTCATTGCGAACCAGCAAGAGTACTGACGTTGTGCAACACTAAAATAAAATAAAAAAATAGAGATTGAGATGCTGTCATTTTAAAGTAGGCATGAAATCAAAGTTGACTGTTTCTTTTATTTAAGAGCCCATATTATGCTAATTTACAGGTTCATGATTTTATTTTAGGGGTCTACTAGAACAGGTTTACATGCTTTAATGTAAAAAAAAAAAACACATTCTTTTTCTCATACTGTACATTGCTGCAGCACCTCTTTTCCCACTCTGTCTGAAATGCTCTGTTGTAGCTCTCGTCTCTTTAAAGCCCCCCTATCCAAAAAGCCCAGTCTGCTCTGATTGGTCAGCTGGCCCAGTCTGTTGTGACTGGTCAACCTCTTAGAGCATGTGTCGTAAATGTAACGGCCCTTACCAGAACCGAGTTTCAGCTCCCGAGGCTTCCTGAGCAGCAGTAAACACTATTGTAACTTCGGTAACAGTGACGTCAGTTTTGCCGTACCAGTTCGAGCTCGAGTCCGATAATGAATGTTTGGAAGAACAAGCTGATCGACCCGAACCACCTTCGCTAGCACGACTTGAGCAGGACGTTTCACAGTGGTAAGTTTTAATTTTGTAGCTTTCTTACAAGTACACTGTTGATTATTGTGAACCTAACAAAGCTTCATGTAAAAGACATGTAGTTAGTGAGCAAGTTAGCCGTGGACTACCGTGGATAGCGGCCGTAACATTACAGCTTGTATTTCACTTTACCACTGATAAAGACTCGTGAGATCGACAATTTTGTTACACAGATTTAGGTAAAAGCCAGCCCACAGCTGAATAGTAGATCTTACCAAAACAATAACATTACATAGCAAGTTCGCTGAGCACTACCGTGGATTACAGATGTAAAATTACCATTTGTAAAAATAAATCCATCTCCACACTTGATCACTATTCATGATAGTAAGAACGACAAACAATCTGCATAATTCTACACAATTGTAGGTAAAAGTGGGTCCGCAGCTGATTAGCAAATCTATTTCAACACAGTAACATTAGCTAGCAGGTTAGCAGAGGCCTACAGCTGTGCACTAGGTGTAGACCGTAACTGCGACACAGAACTCTGCTTTTGAACTCTCGGTAGCAGATAAATCCACAAATAATCAAGCATAGTTATAGGTTGTGATCCTGAAGCGCCACATTGTCCCAACAAAGTGGGAACTGCACCATCTTTCAGGAGTAACCGTCTTGAAAATCCAGCATTGATTGTGGTTGTACTGCTGAGGAATAGTGGTAAAAATAGATTTTAACCACTGATTCTTCAATTTGTCTGCCTTTGGAAGTCCAAACAAAGAGGTTTTGCTTTCGCAGTGAAGAAAACAGCATCTTCTCGACATGGTGAAAACACTAACCCAACTCATCCTGGCCTCGGCTATAACTACCTCTGTTTGAGGGCGGGCCAAAGTAGCCCTTAGGCGGGCATTATGCAAATGTGTTACATAGTGACGTAGATACTTTACGGAAGAAATGGATGGACTACAAACAAGGTGTTTCATGTAGTTCAGGAACAGTGTTGTCTGTGGGAGAGAATAACTCCCTTTTGCATGGACTTTGTGCTTTGTAACTTTGCAGACCTTTTACATGCACAAACAGCAATATTACACACAAAAGGAAAGGTAAAATCCCAAAAAGCATAATAGGGCCTCTTTAATGCATGTTACTGGCCCTGTTATGAATGATTTATCCTGCATATTGGCTGTTTTATAAATTTTTACTGACTGATCTTTAATCAACATGTCATAACTCGCCCTTCCAGTAAAATGACTGATTCTGCTCCACTGACGCATGCAAGTGGTCCTCAGTTTTAACCTCGCCCCTTCAAGAGTATAAGCAAATCTGCAGTCAAAGCAGCAAATACAGAGAGGAAAAGGTGTATTTTTAGCTATTTTCCTCCAAAACTCCCGTTCCTTAAACCCAAACTTCCTTGGTTACAGTCCAGCTGGCTTGAATTTACATTATGAATGAGGAGGAATAACAGCGAATTTGTGGATGTGTTCCTGATATTTCATGCCTGAATCGCTGAAGTGATCACTACTGAAAACAATGCTTCGGATGCCTCTAGAGTTTATTCATATTTATTAATACAGGTATCTTGGGATGTACAGCATGAGTTGTTTTTTTTTCCCCTTCATATTTAGTGTATTGTGATTCAAAACATTAAAATATTGTTATCTTTTACTCACTGGTTTTTCAACAGCTACAGCCTCATCGTAAGCAAAGACCATGATGTGCTCATGCATTTATGTTGTCAGTTTGATCATCAATATGTTGAGATTGCTGCTCAGTTTCACAGACTACCGACTCTGGCAGCACGGTGGAAGGGGCATACTGTATGTTTGTGTCTACTGCAAACTCGCATTCACAATCTGCCTCCACTCCGGTATGCAGCGGCCACTTTTCACAATCCAATCAACAACCGATGGATAAAATCAAGTCCCCACCCTACATTTTTTTCTTGTTCAATAAGCCGTTTCACTCAGAAATACGTCACAGTGCGGAAAATACGTAAAGTTGGTCACAACTTCTGTTTCATGCCGACTTTAATTAAGCTTAATTTATCTCAGGCTTGCCTTCTATGCGGTTGTGCACAAATTTAAAGTGCACGAGATACAACTGTTACATGCATTATCATGACATTTGGTCATATAACAGTTAAGAAGCCAAACATATTATAAAATAACCACATAACATTTCATTTTTATATTAAACAGCAACAGTCATTTATAGGATAAAAGTCTGGAGAAAAAAAAGACTTTGTTAAGCCAACATAAATTTTTGTCTTAACAAACTTAACCTATCTAGTTTATTATTGTGATTGCCTTGATTGCAGATTTACCCACCCCAAGAATCTGTGGTTGATTGTTTTTGGTCAAGTGCACCTTTTCATCTAAGTGGGCAGTTCTTGGCCAGAATAAACTCCAAAGCGCAACAGACTTTATACTGATATTTAAATGCCTGGCGACTGCAGAATAAGGTGAGCGAGGACATTGCTAAAAAAAAAAGAACGAAAAAAAAAATCAAACACCCAAGTTCTTCGTACTAAAAGATTCTGCCCCACACTCAAGATGCAGACAACCTTGTTACTCTCTCACAGCACCATGCCACGTCCAATCAGCCTCTTAGCTAAAAAGATTGCGGGAATAAGACTTTAATATGACCGTTCCCTCCCTTCCTTCATCCCCCCTCAAATCTCGCTCTCATTCTCATTTCTCCCTTAACCACCGAATCAATCATTAAGCTGACTTGCCTGCCCGTCAGAGAAGCACGTAACTCTAAACAAGTCTAATACGTGCTGATTGGTGACTTATTTGGATTAGTATGAAAGAGAAGAATGCGCACACAGAGGAAAAGGGTACTAGCTGTCAGCTTGCATTAACACTGACGTGTATCTCACACAGATCTATTCTTCTGTCCCCTCTTCCGTTACCACTTTACGTTTCAAAATCCATCCAGTCCTCCATCATTGAAATGACAACCATGTCTGAAAGCCTTCTCATTTCAAAGAAAACTATTAGGCCTAGCACAATTTTTGACTCCTTTTCTTGTTGCCAATTTAAGGGTGATTTTAGCTCAGATATTTTTTTTTTTACCTATTAATGGCTGTTGCTGTTAATTTTCATGTTACCTGATAAGCATACTGTTAAAAAGCATTTAAAACATATATATATATATATTTTTTATAACAGCGGTTCTCAACTGGTTTTGCTTCAGGATCCAACTTTACCTCTCTTTTAAAAATTAGTAGGCCTGTTTATTTTGCTATTCTAACTATGCACATGATTATAAGGTTAGTTGCATTTTATTATTTGCATTTAGCACTATTTTTCCTTGTTTTATAACTTTTGTAATGCAGGACCTTTTCAGTCTCCATCCACAAATGTGTGTGTGTGCATGTAAGAGCATTAGATAGCTGTGAGTGGGCAGGTTAGCATACGCCATATGCATTAGCAAGGCAGAATCAACCTTGCAAATTAATTTGGGGAGGCGTAATAGGAGTCGGTGCAGGGCGCGGGCCTGATTTCACAGAGTTATCATTACGTTAACACAACACTGAGACAATGTTCACTCCCCTCCGGCCCTAATGCAAGGGGAGACGGCCCAAGGTCACTCGCTGCACACTCTAATGGGAGATGACAGGTGAAAAGAGCTACGCCGCACCATACAGATTTAACTTTCATTTGCGTGTTACTGTGTGTGTGTGTGTGTGTGTGTGTGTTGGGGAGCTGGTTTGTGTGAAGGAGGTAGAGAGAAAGACTTTCCTCTCACTAAGTACTCTGTCTCATACACACACATCTGACCTTCATATTTAAGAGGGTACACCAGAGTAGAAGAGCAAAGATATAATTTAACTCACCACTGAAACTGTCATTTACAGGGAGAACTTTTACCAACAAGAGCTTTACATCTATTTAATGGCTAGTCCATGACATTGGCATTTATTCAGAAACACATAAGCTGACTTTTTAACTGACTATATTGTATATTCTCAAAGTGTGCAGACTGAGAGTATGTAAATTATGTATTAGTACGCATGATAGGCTCTCGAAACACATCAGAAACCAGATAACTATTTATTCACAATTCAAATTATTTATTCTTTCACTCTCTCATTAGTACAACGCATGCGACTGAGCTTGCTACTGAATGGTAAGTTATACTGATCCTTGAATAACAGCAACATTTAGATCCCAATTATATTGCTAAAATGAATGAGTTTTGTAAAGTGGAATGGTGCACAATTCCTCCTGACCATTGTGAAGTTCTAATCGGCAATTACAGGAAACATTTGCTGGATGTTGTTGCCACCAAAGGAGGGTCAACCAGTTATTAAATATTTTCTGAAAGGGTTCATATACAGTACTTTTTCCACCCTGCACTGTGAATGTTTACCTGTGTATAATAAAGACATGTAAAACATAGAATTGTGTGTGTGTGTGTGTGTGTGTGTGTGTGTGTGTGTGTTATTTTTTTAAGCAGACTGTTTAAGTATCGCTGTGATTTAGTTAAAGATCCAAAATCCAAATTTATTCAACGGGTCACATAATTTTTTCCTGCAACACAGTGATATTAAAGAAATAGTTCACCCAAAAATTTAAATTCTGCCATAATCTACCCATCCTCATGGCCTTCCAAACCTGTATGACTTTCTTTCTAATGATAAACACTACAAGAGATTAGGTGATAGACATGTCCCTTGATTTTTCAGTCATGAGAAAGATTTCAGAGATAGTCAAGAAACCCCATTTAAAAGGCATCAGTCTATAACACAACCTTTTATTAAAAGCTCTGAAATGTTTTTTTTTTCTCTCATTTTATTTCTCATCTTGTTTTCTATGGTCAAGCATTAGTGCAAGGCCTAACAAGTGTGCAAAAAGTCAAAAGACAATAAGTAATTAATAATTTAAATAATGTGTTTATCCCTTTATTTTATGTCATTGATGTATCAGTGTTAAACATTTGTATTTTGAAAATACAAACATATTTGGAAAATAACTCCTTGGTCAAAGTTCAGAGGACAAAGAGGCTGCTGAAATGTGCATATAGTGATTTTCCCACCATGTTGAAAAAGTGATTCATTTACATTTAACTGTAATTTTTCACATGGTTCATTTTAATGTCATTGGTGTTACATTGTTTGAAGTGATAGTTCACCCAAAAAAATTAAATTTCCTCATCATTCACTCACCATCATACCATCCCAGATGTGTATAACTTTTTTCTTGTGCAGAACACTAGATTTTAAGAAGAATATCTAAGCACTGTAGGTCCTTAAAATGCAAGTGAATGGTGATTAGACCTATGTAGCTCCAAAAATCACACAAAGGAAACATAAAAGTAATCCATGTGACTCCAGTGGTTAAATCCATATCTTCAGAAGCAATATAATAGGTGTGGGTGAGAAACAGTCTTTTTTTTTTTAAATTTTTTTTACTTCAAATCTCCACTTTCACTTTTACATCTAAAAGACACACGTGGTGCCCATTTAGTTTCACTTTCACATCTGAAAGTGGAAGTTAAAGTGGCAATTTAGAGTAAAAATTGACTTAAATATTGTTCTGTTTCTCACCCACACCTATTATATCGCTTCTGAAGATATGGATTAAACCACTGGAGTCGTATGGATTACTTTTATGTTTCCTTTATGTGCTTTTGGAGCTACAAAGGTCTAATCACCATTCACTTGCATTTTAAGGACCTACAGAGCTGAGATATTCTTCTTAAAATCTCTGTTTGTGTTCTGCTGAAGAAAGAAAGTCATCTGGGATGGCATGAGGGTGAGTAAATAATGAGATAATTTTCATTTTTGGGGGAACTATCCTTTTAATATTCATGTGAAAGATTTTTATTGAAGAAAATTGATTAAATGGTGTGATTTATTGATTTTAGTTTGATCAGGGGAGTATGTTTTGTCATGTAATTGATCTTAAAAAAATCATCTTTATAAGAATTTGTCACTGGTGTTATCGTCACTGATGTTACAACCCTTGCTTCATTTGGGAAAACAATTAAATAATAAAATAAGGAACAACAATCAACAAATTGTCCTTTATGAATACAAATAATGTCAATATGTAAAAAAATGTTCACCTTCTTTTTTGGCCGAAAACTGAACTTTCAACATTTTGTAAGTTGGAAAATCAAATTTTTTTGGGAATGACCCAGGTTAATTAATATCTTAAAAGTAGTCTATGCGACTTGTTTGTCATATTCCAAGTCTTCTGAAGGAATATGAATATGAGGAATATGGCATATGACCCACAAATTGCCTGAATTACTTTTATGACACTTTTAGTGATGAAGAAAGAAAGTCATGCAGGTTTGGAACGAAATGAGGGTGACAGAATATTCATTTTTGGGTGAACTGTTCCTTTAACAACATAATATTGTCTATTACAACATACTAATTTTTAATATGACATGCTATGCATTGACATTTATTAACATCAAACTTATACCAGCTACTAGATGAAAACTTCGAAAGAAAAATCCAACATTTAAGAATGGTGTCAAAATCATAATTTTCAGTTCTGATGTTCTCATCTTTGACCTCTTTAAAATGATTTGTCATTGACCCTTTGGTCGCTAAAATGTAGAAGGGCTGGCAATACACAGCTGTTCAGTAACACTCCCATCTCAAACTGTCCTTTTGGAGGCCATTTATTTGCAAGTACAGCAAAGCTATGGATTAAAGCTTAAGTCTGTGTGACATAAAATATATCCCCCACAGATGTGCATTTTCTTTCCTTTTTTTTTTTTTTTTTTAAACCTTCAACAGTGACGGGGGAAGCTAGTGACATTTTTGGTGACAGACTCGATGCTAAGAGGGGGTGGCAGCGGTCAATAACGGCACCACTGACACCATTAAGATGTCGTTTGGGCTGCTTCCTCTGACATATATCTAGGGAGAGAGAGATGGAGCAAGACATAATGAGAAAGGGAATGATTGAAAGAGAGTGAAAGAGAAATTGGGGGGAGGGGGTTGGCTTGAAATGACATCTCTTTTCATCTTTCTTTTAAGCTATAGTTAACTTCTCGATGGGTGACAGAAAGCAACATGCCATCCATTGAACCCTTCTCCTCGCTGGCCATGAATTATTTATGCATATAAAGGTGGATTATTTGGCTCTTTTATGCATGATATTGTTAGAATCACACACACACAAATCCATGAGGCCAGAGGCTCAGTACAATAATTGGTTTCACACCAAAACAAACTCTGAAACAAAAACAACTATATATATATATTTTGAAGAGTAAGAAATAAGAACTTTTGTTGACATGGAAGTTATGGCAAGATAACACATGCCCTAAAAAAAAATAAATTAAAAAAATTTAAAAAAAAACTTATCAACATAGTAAGTTATAACAGTTCATGTGAAATGCTTATGTTCATAGGTACACTTTTCCAAATGAAAGGCCTGCTTTATGAATTCTCATTGTTTTAGGTTTCAAAAGGATCTGAAACTAATCTGCATTAATAATCAGAACAACTTCCAATCTATGGTTCACATCAGACGCACTATATTGACTGATTTATGTTTCCACATCCTTGAGTTACTTTATGTTTAGGTGCTGCACCACTGAACAATTTCACTTTTCAATTATTCGCTTATTCTGATCATATTAACCTACGAAAAGCTTATGAATTGAATTAAGCAAATATCCAAATGATAAAATGCATTCTGCATGGTTGCTCACCGCCCGCCTCTCCTGTATTAGTGTTCCTTTTGCTAAGCTTTATGACTTTACTTTCACAGTGTACTACATTAATAACTTATTAAATCATATAATCATGTTATGGCATGTTATGTGTATTGGTTTGTATATGCTCCTGTCCCTTTTGATGGATTTGCCCTGCAAATCAACTTAATCATGGCATTGGAAAACATAATGAGTGTGGCATGCTTTTCGACAGACTAACAATCTTATTAAGGAGCCAGTGTTCTCAAAAACCAAGCCATAAATTTATTAAGCGATAATTTAGAGCATAACATAAGATTGAAATCCATGATGCACAACAACTAACTCAGAAAGCTACATGACGACTAAAGAGAGGAGTAGGGAACAGACTGTGTTTTTAATGTTGCTTTATGTTGGTAATATTATCATATATTATTTCATACTGACAAAAGAATAATAAAAGAAAAACTGTTGTATGGGTGAACAATAAGTCATTTTAACAGCTCCATTAACCACAAAAAGAATAAAATCATATTGACAAGATAGTTCAATCACTCCCACTACTAATTTACTTTCTTTAATTGAGTATTGCAATTTCTCTCTTTGTAAATTTGTTTGCTTTAACCAGGCTAATTTAATGTATCAAGAAGACTTTGTGTTCATTGACAACATCAAATACAGTTGAATTTGGAAGTTCTTACATTTGTTTTGGATTGTTCTTACATCTGTCTTAATTGGTGTCTGTTACTGACCTAGTTTTTGGTAACTGAGGCTTCTCAGTCTTAGTCTAAAGTTAACTTAACCATTTATATCCTCAGAATGAATCTCCCCTCCTCAGGCCTGAATCAGGTGATAGGGCATTCCATCAAACTGTAGTGGCTCTGCTTATGGTGATTTTTTAATTAATCCGGATAAGTGAATGTGACACAGGGCTTGGTGAAGTGCACAAGCATGACATGGCCCATCATTAGGATATGCTTAATCAAGAATCTTGTAGTGTAGATCATGACCGCGATCACTGCCGCCTTCATTATCTTGATCAAAGTACCCACAACAACTATGCCCACTGCATGATACTTAATAGGGCTGTTACGACCATGATACTTAAACCTGTACTACCGGTATACTTATAGTTCTATTCAAGGAATAGTTCACCCAAAAATGAAAATTATTTACTCACGCTTATTTTGTTCCAGACACTTATGCTGTTATTTTTCCATGGACCACAAAAGTAGACAACTGTCAAGCTACAAAAAGGACAAAAAACAAACAACAACAACAAAAAACATCATAAAAGGACCATAAAAGTAGTCCATATGACTTGTGTTCTTTATTTGCAGTGTTCTGAAGCCATACAACAGTTTTGTATTGAACAGGCCGAAATTTTAATCGTTATTCACTGATAATCTTCTCCTCTCCCGAAACTTGCATCTAGCCCATGTCCAGTTTCAAAAAAGGGCATGTCAGTGTCATTGACACCAAAACAGAATTGGTTCTTATGTTAGGTAACCAATGCAGCGCACCATTTGTTAATCCGGACATGGATGCAGGCTTGACGCAAGCTTTGTCAGAGAAGATTATCAGTGAATAACGTCTTAAATTCAGGTCTCAGCACACTAGTTATATGCAGTGTTAGGTAATTTAATCAAAAAAGGTAATCCACTACAAATTACTCTGTAATCAGTACATTACTAAATACTTCAAAACTAATCACATTACTAATTACATCACTTTTACATTACTTTCTAAAAATGTTGTAATGTTTTCCCATCCAAAAAATGTAAAATAATGTTCATTATCGCATGGAAGTCAGCAGGTGTTTCTCCATTACAATGACTCATTAGGGGATGCACAGCCATTAGCTGCCACAGAACATCGCAGACATTCATATGAACATAATTCATATTTTTAATGCATTCTACATTAATTATACTATTTTAGAAATATGTGTAACTCAAGCAATGTATACAATTGAATGTATAATTGTATAATTGAATGTCAGTAACTGTAATCTGATCATTGTGCAAAATTTAAAATGGAAAGCATTACTTTACTTAAAGTGATATTTCACCCAAAAAAGAAAATTCTGTCATCGTTTACTCACCCTCATGCCATCCCAGATGTGGATGACTTTCTTTCTTCTGAAGGACACAAATGAAGGTTTTTAGAAGAATATTTCAGCTCTGTAGGTCCACACAATGCAAGTGAATGGTGATCAGATACTTGTAGCTCCAGAAATCATGTAAAGGAAACAAAAAAGTAATCCATGTGAATCCAGTGGTTAAATCAACATCCTCAGAAGTGATTTAATAGGTATGGGTGAGAAATATAACAATATTTAAGTCCTTTTTTACTCTAAATCTCCACTTTCAATTTCAGATGAGAAAGTGAAACTAAATGGGCACCACATGTGACTTTCGGATGTAAAAGTGAAAGTGGAGATTTAGAGTAAAAAAGGACTTAAATATTGATCTGTTTCTCACCCACCTATTATATCATTTTTGGGTGAACTATCCCTTACTATCTCTGTCTTACCTTACCGTTGCAATCAGATTACACCCAGCACTGGTCATATGGACTACTTTTTTGATACTTTTACAATGCTTTTTTTAGTCTTTTTTTTTTTTTTTTTTGCCCTTTTCGTAGCTTGACAGACATGAACAACTGCATTGACACCTTTTGAGTTTGACACAAAAAAATAACCAGAACAACATGAAGGTGAGTAAATAATGACAGAATTTTAATTTCTTGGAAAACTAGTTCTTTAATGATGGAGGGATGACAAGGAATAATGGAAAGTGGAATTCTTTCATTCCCACATTTGCTGATGTCCATCACTTCCACTAGCTGTATACTGACATTCTAGCACAGCAACATGACAACATGTCTACCAGGCTGCCGAGAGAGTCTGCAGCCATTTGAAAAGGTTGACATGATAGATGTGCGTGTACGCGCATGGGAGTGCTGCATCACTTCACTCACTCTCCTTCAGGAGTGTCTCATTTAAATTTTAAAAGCGACTTTCCACGAATCTGTAAATGCCTTTACAAGCCCATCATAAATATAGCACAGATCAGAGCAGTGTGTTTTTGTGTGTGCGCCTCCATCCCCTTCAATGATTTAATGAGGATAGTGTGACATCAGCAGATCAATACAGCACCATTAAATTCAGCAGCAAAATGTAAATTACCTTGTTTAATATTATAACGATGGTTTTGATTGTCAAAGTCGAAGAGAAAGAGAATGGGAAAATAAAGGCAGATCTTTTAAAAAAACATGAGCAGGTCAGCGGAGTTATGCAAATTCTGTTTTTTCGACCACTGAGCAAAATTCATAATTCATAAATATTAAAGTTAAATACTATATTAGGCCCTTCAATTGGAGGCTCACATTAAAAAATCTTGGCCTACTGGACTTATTATATTTTATCTGTGATGAGGCAGGAGTGAGATAGCTACGTCTTCAGCAACTAAATCAATATTGATACACATTCAGCTTTCACCTGGCCTTAAAAATATGTTCTGCTTGCCATTTATCCAAAGGATAAAAATACACTTCCATGACCACAATGTTCTGTCATATCAATACTGCAAGAGGAAGTAAGAGTAGAAAAAAAAGACGGTTCGGATTATGTAAGGTCATGGAGATGAGAACGAAGGACAGGGTGTATTCGCATGTGTGGTGGCTAGTCAAAGTTCAGTTACTGTGGTGTGACCAGATCCGTATTAAACACAGAAGACTGGAGAGGAATATAAATGTGTAGAGATGAGAAATTATATTGAGGCATTAACTAAAATAAAATAAATTTAAAAAAAAAAAAAACTAAATGAAAACATTGATCTTTAAATGTTTATATTTATAAAAATAAAAACTAACATACAGTAACTGAAAAACTAGAACTTTACTAAACTGTATACACAACTAATTATATTGGTAACACTTTACAATAGGGTTCTATGTGTTAGCATTAGTACATGTATTAGGTATCATGAACTAACAATTAACTATATCTTTTAACAGTGTTTATTAATCTTGGTTAATGTTAATTTTTCTAATTTTAAGTCATGCTAGTTCATAACTAATGTTAAAATATACAACTTATTTTAAATGTATTAGTATATGTTGAAATTAACAGTAACCAAGATTAATAAGTACTGTAAAAGTTTTGTTCATTGTTAGTTCATGTTAACTAATGTAGTAAATGTTAACAAATACAACCTTTTTGTAAAGTGTTACTACTAAACAAAAATAAAAATGACATGAAAATCACACAAGATAGTGTTTACGCTGGATGTACTTGAGCAATTTAACAGCGTTAAACATATTTAAAGAATAACAGTTAATACATTAATTTTGGCAGCCCTAAAATTATTTTAAAAAACTAAAATAAAAACTAAATATGCTGAAAAACTGAGAAACTAAACTAAAACTAAGCTGTATAAAATTATAAATATAAAAACTAAAATAACCTTGGATGGAAGAAAAACCACTGCGGATTGTGACAAAGATAAACAAACTTGTGCTTTTGTCTCTTTGTATGTGCGTGGTGTTGAGCTGGATTGCAATTAATGCAGTATTGAATAGGCAATCGCCATTTCCTTTGTAAGAGTAGAGACACAGCTTGGCTTGGAGAAGTGTGCCCCATGGGTGAGGTGACTTTTGACATGTGTGCTCACATTTCTTCCCCCTGGGCTCAGAGTTTAAACCCAAAGGGGACAGGAAGGGGACAGACCACAGACATGATAACCATTCCTTTTCTCTTGTCCTCTTGGGCCTGTCTCTCTCCTCCTCTAATTCTTTCTGTGGCATCTCTGATTAATCAAAGTGTGAAAGCACCATTGAATTCTAGATTAAATACAATTTAAGCTCTGTATTTTGTATATATATATATATATATATATATATATATATATATATATATAAAAAAGCGATATATTTATATAATCCATAAGGGTACGTTTATTTAACATGCTGTGACTGCCCATTGTCTCTCAATCACCTTTTTGCCTTCACTAGTTCATTTTGCATATCCTGTGGTGTGACAAATTAATATTAAGTACACATATTCTATGTAATTTACTCAGTAAATGTTGTCATAGAAATGCTGCATGCATAACTAGATGGGTAAAGGTTGTCCAGACAAACTTGATGTTAGCTTGCAAGCGTCTGAAAGTTTCACAGGTCTTAAAGTCAGACAAACCATGGGAAAACTGGGAAGACTGGAATTCCAATAAGCTAGAAAAGACATTGCACATTAAATGAAAACAGACTGAAGGTCTGTGCCGAGTTTGATGGATGTAGCTTGAAAGCTACTGTAGGAGAACTTGCAATTGATAAGTTTGGTCTTGGTTTAGGGATTTTGACATATAAACCAATTCTGTAGAATAACAGCATTTGTCAAGACAAACTATGAATTGTAAAATAATGAGCAAAATGTGGTTTAAAATGATTTAAGATGGGGCATAGCAGGTCACAACATACATGCTGAATTCCCCAAATCATTTTGCATCATCTACCCATATAACAGTGTTACAGCTGCATATTTAAATGTTTATTCACAGTGCTGTAAACTTGTCCTTCCATTGTAAATGAATTTCTATAAACCCCCTTTTTCCTTTGTTTTTACAGTCTGAGGGACAAGTAGAAATACTTTTCTGTGGTAAGCTGTAGTTGCATGTAACCTGCAATATACATGTAAGCTTGTCAGTGGATGTGATAGATGGCTGGCTATGGTGGGTGTGGTGTGTTTGTGTTTGTGTGTGTTTGTGTGTTTGTGTGTGTGTGTGTGTGTGTGTGTGTGTGTGGGTGGGGAGGAGGGGGAGCATGGTACATTTGATGAATGGAACAGAGAGAGATAGGGGGGTAAACCCCATTAAGAGCAATGAAAGACCTCCTGCTGTAGACAACAGACCCCCAGTCTGCCTGAACAGCAGTGTAAGACTAATACAATACATGTCACTAATTAGCTCCGCAGTTCCCCTGACATATGCTGTAGTGTAGAGGGGGAGAGAGAGAGAGAGAGAGAGAGAGAGAGAGAGAGAGAAGTTACAGACTATACAGTACAGTACATAAGTAAACTGAATATCATAACATAACAGAAATATCATAATAGAATTTGAATGTTAATCTCATTAATGGTCATTGCTTGGTCAGATTTTACATTACAGTGTTCAATTTACATTGTAACTTGTAACTTAATCAATTACATTAGTAACAATGAGTAGAGAAGAACTATATGAATTTTACAGAAATATCACATTTCGCTGAATGCTCTGAAGATGTCCTCAGAATTCGAATGCTTGCAAATTTTAAACATTCCTTGAAACTGTGTGTTCATTTATTAAAACATTATAGCTTTCATCACGTTTTTTATAACGCTTTCAGCTAAATAAAAGTGTAGTACTCAGCTCCATTTAACACATTTTATTTAAAAATGTAAATACAAATGTGAAAAAAAAGTTAAAGTAATTAGTTAATAAAAATCAAAGGCCACACACACACACACATGTATACAGTACACACATGCGCACAAACCCTATCTGTCTTTTAATCTGATCTAATTACAGAAGTCACCCTCTTGTCCAATCAGCAAGAAGAGAGTGATTATTTCCACACCATATGGTGCGTCAGTGAGATCATACGCCTTATATGTCATATACAGTGAAATGTAATCATGCACAGATTGAAAATTGTGGTAAGTGACCTTTTCTAGTCCGCATCCTGTTCAAAGATCAAATGCAAATAAACTCCACTGACAGTGTCCATTTATACCCACTACAGGAAGCACACTGGTGAAAAACTGATGGGCTTTTGGGGTTCCTGAATTTAATTAGCAAAAACATAATAAAATAAAAAAAAGAAAAGAAAATACTACTAATACTACTACTACTACTACTACTACTAATAATAATAATAATAATTAACAAATATGTAAATGCTCAATACTTGGGAAGTTTAATAGCTTTGTTGGCCTTTTTGCCACTTTTAATGATAGTACAACCACAGAGAAAAGGTGGCAAATGATAAACTTGTGATGCCTGCGTAACATGGTGAAGCATGTGGGCTAACTGCTAGGCCACAGCTCCAGCATGGTTAAGAGTTTTCCACTCTCAATCATTTCTGTTTATATAAGGCATCACATCATAATAGTACAATTGTCATACAGAGACTGCCCAATTTGGGGAGACCGGGGCTAATTGTCACACTTCACTCAAGATAATATTTCTCAAGGCAGGTTTATTTTTTAAAGTCAAATTCAGACATTTTACAAAAGTTTAGGGTCACTTACTCTGGACCACTGGCTCGTCCTCACAACACAGGTGATCTCAGGTTTTACTATCCTTGTGGGGACATTTGGTCCCCACAATGATAGTAAAACCTGTACACACACACACACACACACACACACACACACACACAAAATGTTGTATCATGAAGGACAACAGTTCTTCTGTAACAACAAATCATCAGATCATAACAAAGAAATCCTATACCCTTCTCTGCTAACTAGGGCTGTCAGGACTATGAAATTTGGCTAACGACTAAATGTCAAACAAATAATTGCGATTATGATGATTAATTTTCTCTTTTAGGGCTATTAAGATTATAATGATTAATTGTTTTAGGACTTTCATGATTATGACGATTAATTGTCATACAAATTGTGTGCTTCATATAGCTTAAGAAGACATTTATTCATATTTAAATCAGAATCATATTATAAAATAGGGATATTTGATTTCCTTTAAGGCTATAAAAACATTGAAAATATTGCACGGGGGTAGAATGACATGAAAAATAATATTATAAATATCAAAATATTTTCACATCTTTTATCTTGGTCCAGTTTACATTCACATTGTTATATTATATTATATAATATTATATACTATTATATTACATTATATAATATAATATTATATTATATTACATTTTGTGTCACTGCGTGTCATTAACACTGTGTGTATGAACCCGCAATGACCAAGAGCATTTGTTATTATGCGAACGTTAAATTAAACTGAAACCGAAGCGCTTTGTGTTCACTATCAAATGGAATGTTTTAACAACTACAGACTGTAAATTTAAGGTCTGTTGAGGATGTTGTAGTAACTCTACACAAGAAAGACATAATCTTTATGAAAATGGGGGGTATAACTGAGAGGTTAGTAGGTTGGGATATTTCACAGAGGTTAATTGCACTTCAGGAAAGCAAGCCAGAGTGTTCGGTAACACTATATTTGTTCCTTACAGTGAGTGAATCTAAGCTTTTGGATCGTTCAGAGGAAGTATTAGTGTCACTTAGACCGACAGGACATATAGACTTGCATGATGTTCCAGAACGGCAAAACAAGCAGGAAGCTTGACAGAAAGAGAATGCATTTCCCAGATCAATAATGATGAGGGCCATGAAAAATAGCACTGAAATGAAAGAGAACAATTTGAAGAACAAAGAGGCACATAACAATGTTCAGACATGCAATGGTAACCAGCCATACCATGACAACGGCTCTTTATCTGTCCCTGTCTTCATCATTTTGAGGATCTGTATATTGATTTTATAGTGGCACAGAGAAAAAGATACAGCTAAATCGACCCCAATCAATACAGAACAGGTCAACATCTCAAAGTGACTCTTAGTCATAATGCTATACAAGCCACAGAGGAGCGGGGGAGGGGAAGGCAAGAAAAATAAGAAAAAGACAGAAGGAAAGACAAGATCAGGAAAAAGGAGGACCACACAGACACCCAAGAGAAGAACAGAAATGAATCAGAGAACATGTGATACACTTAAGCACTTTTTACAAGTTTCTAAGACATGCTTTGTTTCAGGGTAAGAAGACAGAGCATAAACATTTCCCTCTCAAAAGTGCCATCCCCATGACTGTCCAAAAATACCAACCTAGTCTCATAGAATGAACGTTACTATAACTGCATTTTTGCAAAATTCGTTTTAAGTACCGCTTTCTACGTTTCACCACAGTTTCCTGGTGAAATTTACACTAGAGACGCTACAACAACTGTGCGTTTTATTCACTTTCACACTTAACTAGTACAAGGATGATTATGGCTTTATAAAAACGTATTTTTCACTCTGTTGCTCACACACGGCATTGTTATGATATTAAAATACATTTATTCTCACACATCATTTGAAAAACTTCACATTTTAATGCTTGTTATATAGACTGATATACATTTAAACTCCTATTCCAACGTGATTAGCTTGCGTGGTAGTTCATCTGAGTGATTGACTTAGGACTCTGTAGTACGCGGTTCTAGACTGTTTTGTTCACTTCTCATTTGCTTTTAGGACACCATTGGTTAGGTTTATGTTTAAGTTTTACATTAGGGAGATACGGTTGCCTCCATCAAATATTCACCTTAAAAACCTTGTCTGATTACAACACTATTTCACTCCCTTTTGGCGCCCCTCGCCTAGACATTTAGGAAACTGCATCGAAATGTGTAATGAAGCACGTAATTATGGTTTGCAAAAATGTAGCCACGGTCACGTAATTTTCATGAGATCAGGCTGAAAAATATACAGCTGTGGACAGAGTCAAAGGAAAAGCAGAGCAGGACTCAACAATAATGATGTCCCGATGTCCCGGGGCAAATGTGAGAGAGTTTTGGGCCAGCTGACGGAAATGTCACTTGCCCTATTGGGGCAGTGCTGCGTTGTCACTAAATCTTAAATTCACTGAGCATGCACATTTGTTTTTTTTGGTGGGGCCAGTAAAAATGTTAACAGGGCAAGTAAAACTACTGGCCAAACCAGGCCATCAGAAAAAACCCTTACTGTTGAGGCATGCAGAGACCCTCAGGCACAGCACTTTACAGTTATCTTTACAGCGCAGCACTTTGCAGGATGGTTTTGGCCATCAACCAAAACACATACTGTACAGGTGCCACTGGGGGCCCAAGAGAGCGGTACATTTCTCATGTCTCAGCCAATCCCTGCTCAGAACAGCACCATCAAATTTCTGTATTTGATGCTCTGTGCATTTTGATGTCAAATCTCTTTCTGTACCTCAATATGCTTAAGCTTTTCCACCATAGAGCGGAACTGAAAGAAAAACACCCAAACTAAACAAAACGGGACTCAAATTGCTGCCTTTGTACTGCTTTATGTAGGTCTGCTTAACATTCAAGGGCAGGACCATTACTGTGCATCTTGTTTGAAGCCTTCTGCACCCTGGTTTTAGATGCTGTGTGATAA
The DNA here is from genome assembly GCF_019703515.2 of Myxocyprinus asiaticus. Taxonomy (NCBI): domain Eukaryota; kingdom Metazoa; phylum Chordata; class Actinopteri; order Cypriniformes; family Catostomidae; genus Myxocyprinus; species Myxocyprinus asiaticus. The sequence goes on along the minus strand of NC_059371.1, from coordinate 15,539,234 downwards.
TGTTAGCCAATTCCCATTTCGCCCTCCCCATCTCATTCGCCTTATTGTTCTGCTGTCCTCTCCCCCATCATAGAGGCAAAGTGCCTCCCACTAATGCAGAGCTCCATGTTTAAATTACACTAGCAGTTTAAGAGCACACTGGGGAAATCGACAAGAAGGAGAATGAAAGGGTGTGGGGATGAGAGAGATACTATATTAAAGCGAGAGTAAAAAAAAAAGAAAAAAAAGAAAAAAGGAGAGAGACATTCATGATAGTTTGACAGCGTTTTTCCCCTCTGTTCAGTCAGAAGCAAATAGCACACACAACAAAGATGAAAAACAACTTGACTCTTCAATGGTATTCTGTAATTCAGATCCTGGGGTTGCACAAAAACCATCAAATCATAACTGCAGGCCTACATGAGTTAAAGGGATAGTTCACCCCAAAATGAAAATTCAGTCACTGTTTACTCACCCCTGTGTAACCCCATTTCACTTACTTTCTTTTTCTTAACACAAAGGGAGAAATTGCAAAAAAAAAAAAAAAAATTGTGCTCAGTGATGTCATACAATGGCAGTTTATGGTGACCACATCTTCAATCTTCAAAAGGAAGCAAAAGTATAATTCAGAAAATAATACATTATTCCATGAGACTCATGATCGTTATGAAAGCATACAATGAACGTTGATGAAAAACAAACCGAAATTGAATGTATCATTTAGTGAAACTGTTGACCGACCATTACTCTCCTCTGCGCATTCGTGATGAGACTGCATGAAAGAAACAGTTCACGCAGCCCTCTCGCAACATGGGGCGTTCAAGAGAAAATACATTTTGTGTATCTAAAAACAGGTCCACCACAGCGATAGAAACAACATAAGACAACACAGCTGCACACAAACCAAAGAACCTAACTTACTAAATACTGTATGTCTGATGAGATGTAGTGGGAGAATAGATGCATTTCTATGCCCAGCCTCATTTGTTTGAAACAGAGTACTCAGTCAAACTGAGAGAGACAGACAGAGGAAGCTAAAGGCAGCTACAGTCACACTGTGTCCTAACCTGACGGCAAACGACACATGATAAAATTTATATTTTCTATGTCAATCAGAGATTATGTCCTAACCAGCCGTGATGAGTGACAGTACATTCTGTCGATCGCTTGGCTTATTTTTTCATCATTGTGGCGGGAAACCCCACCTGCTATGAACTGGCACCAGTCCAAAAACTTTCTCATAACAGTTTATTGAAGCCTGTATCTCACTAGCTGGTTAAAAATGACTTGATTTTGGCCAAGAATGTTACACATACTGAATGTTTTCACCGAGGTATTGATCTCTTCAGTCGGATGTGTAACATCTGAAGTTGTTACTCCTCCTACCAACCACCAGAGGGAGCCCTCTCCCGAATACTAACTCGTTACGTACCGTTTCTTCTTTGGCGATTTCCTGTTTGAAAAATATAAATACCATGCTGTTCCATTTTGACTTTGCAAAGTATTGCCAGTTTACCCTGCCTTACCAAGCGTTTTTCCATTGCCATTGCTGATTGTTCTCTTGTTATGACCATTGCCTGTTTTCCTGGATTTACTGTCTTTGGATACCCCTTTGTTTTGTTTGCCTTGTTGGACTGTCTTTTTGGTTAATTGGATTATACCGCCTGCTTAACAACTACCTCTATTTGCCTGCCGATTTGGATTGTTTGCTTGTGTACTTTAATAAACTTCCTGCAAATGGATCCTAACACCGTCTCCATGGCCAGTTCGTTACAGAATACTTCGCCAAACATGGATCCAGCGGAAGTTTCACAGCTCCAGGCCGCATTTACGCACCAGTGCGAGGTATTAAGGGGTTACCAAGACCAGCTGAACAACCTACGAGCTGCCAACGAATGTTTGACACAATACATTCACTCACTGCCAGCTCCCCATGCTAAACCGGTAACCTTTGCTCTACCTGATAAGTTTGATGATTCTGCTTAAAAATGCTCGGGGTTTTTACGACAATGCAAGGTATTTTTCTCAAATCAGCCTGTATCATTTGATCAAGACACCAGGAAATGTTCTTTTTTTATGTCACTGCTTATCGGCAAAGCTCTCGATTGGGCCGCCGCTCTTTGGGATAAAGATACTCAAATCCAGGTTTCATTTGATTACTTCGTTCAACAAATCCACGAAGTCTTCAAGTATCCAGCGGGCGGCCAAGATATCTCTGTTCAGCTACTTCATCTACGCCAGGGTCATCAATCAGCAGCAGATTATGCAGTTCTGTTCAGGACACTAGCGGCTCAGAGTGGGTGGAATGATGTCACTCTGAAGACTGTTTTCCACAAAGGGCTTAACCTGAAACTCAGGACGGAACTGACCTGCAAGGGTGAAGGTACGAATCTTTCAGAATACATAACAATGGCCATCAAGATTGATAACTTGCTTCAGAATGCTTCACGGTTTCAGTTTCGCTTCACCTCGAATTCTACAGTCTCAGTACAGGCCCAGGCCTCCACTGTATCACCCAAACCTATGCAAGTTGCATATAATTGTGTTTCCATGGAGGAACGCCAACGTCGATGCAACGAAAACCTTTGCTTTTACTGTGGTTCACCAAGTCATTTCAATCCTACGTGTCCACAAAAGAAATCAAGTTCCCCTGAGTCAAGGCAGCAGGTGAGTACCATGAACATTATATCACCCATCTCACATAATTTTCTGTTGCCTGTAGAGATCTCCATTGGTGATCATGTAAGATGTGTTACAGCATTAGTGGATTCTGGGGCTTCTGTTTATCTCATTAATCAGGAGATTGTTCAAGAACTCAACATACCCACCATTGAATGCTTTCCTAAGATTAACATCATTAACGAGTTTTTCATGTAGAGAATATCTCACTATGACATAACTCACCCAAGCATGCTCTTATCCTGGGTCATCCCTGGCTGGCCATCCACGACCCATCGATATCCTGGAACCAAGGTGAGCTCACGCATTGGGCAAGTTTCTGTCATAAACATTGTCTCCATGTTGCTGTTTCCAGGCCTTACCTTATCACCAGTATTGAAAGTCCTGAATCACAGAAGGAGACCACAATTCCCAAGGAGTATGCAGAGTTCAGTGAAGTGTTTAGTAAGATTAAAGCTACACAACTTCCTCCTCATCGTCCATGGGACTGTGCTATTGAACTTCTGTCCAATACAGCTCCACCGAGAAGCAAGGCCTATGCATTGTCATGCCCCGAAACCCTCACCATGGAGAATTACATTGAGGAAGCCCTTGCCTCCGGTTACATCCATCCCTCCACCTCCCCAGCTGCTGCAGGTTTCTTTTTCGTAGAGAAGAGGGATGGAGGTCTACGTCCCTGTATCGACTATCGAGGCCTGAACTCTGTCACCATAAAATATCGTTACCCATTACCACTTATCCCCTCAGCCCTTGAACAACGCCATGAAGCCAAGATCTATACCAAACTTGATCTAAGGAGTGCTTATTACCTCGTCAGGATTCGAGAAGGGGATGAGTGGAAGACTGATTTTATCACCACCAGGGGGCACTATGAATATTTGGTCATGCCGTATGGACTTGCTAATGCCCCCTCAGTTTTCCAGTCCTTTATCAATTAAATATTCAGAGACTTACTGAATCATTGTGTGGTGGCCTACATTGACGACATCCTCATCTACTCACAAAACATGGAACAACATATCCAGCAGGTCAAGACAGTCTTATCACATCTCCAGGAACACCAACTATTTGTCAAGGCAGAAAAGTGTGAGTTCCATACCTCTCATACCACTTTCCTGGGTTACAATATCAGCCATCAAGGTGTGGAGATGGATGTCTCAAAGGTAACAGCAGTCACCGAATGGCCTCGACCTTCTAAAATCAAGGAATTACAGCGATTCCTGGGCTTTGCCAACTTCTATTGCCATTTCATTAGGAATTACAGTACCATTGCAGCACCACTCACATCGTTGCTCAAGGGAAAGCCAAGCAAGTTGCCATGGAATGATGCCGCATACCAAGTTCTCATCTCCCTCAAGTCAAGCTTCACGACTGCTCTGATACTGAAACATCCTGACCCCAATCTTCCCTTCATCATTGAGGTAGATGCTTCAGATTGTGGGATTGGAGCGGTCCTGTCACAATGTCACGGAACACCAGGCAAGCTTTACCCTTGTGCCTTTTTCTCCAGGAAGTTGAACTCAGCTGAACATAACTATGATGTGGGGAATAAAGAATTATTTTCCATGAAAGCAGCACTCGAGGAATGGTGACACTGGTTAGAAGGGGCAGTCCACCCATTCCAAGTTATCACCGATCACAAGAATCTTGAATATATCAAGAAAGCCAAGAGATTGAACCCATGTCAAGCACGATGGTCATTGTTTTTCACCAGGTTAAATTTTACAGTCACTTACCATCCTGGCAACAAGAACAGCAAGGCAGATGCACTATCATGCAGACAAGATCCACCTTACCTCCAACCTCACCCTGGGTCCATCCTGCCACCATCTGTCATCATAGCACCGATTAGCTGGGACATCATGGAGGAGATACAACGAGCACAACAACATGAACTGTCACCACTTACTGCCCCCCTACCAGGCACTATGTACCCCAAGCTCTATGTCAGAGGACTATCCAATGGGTCCACACTTCCCTGAGCACAGGACACCCTGGTATCTAAATAACTGTTACCCTAATACATAATTCTTTCTGGTGGCTATCGCAGATTCATGATGTGACTAACTATGTGAAGTCTTGTCAGGTGTGTGCCCAATCCAAGACCCCCCAGAGAACACTTGCTTCAACCACTGCCCATACCACAAAGACCATGGTCTCACCTGTCCATCAACTTTGTCACAGACCTGCCAAACTCCCATGGATATACTACCATTCTGGTAATAATTGATCGATTTTCTAAATCATGTAGACTTGTCCCTCTCAAGGGTTTACCCACTGCCATGGAAACAGCTAATGCTTTGTTCCACCAAGTGTTAAGGATCTATGGATTACCAGAGGACATCGTGTCCGATCGAGGTCCACAGTTAACATCCCGAGTTTGGCAGGCGTTCTGCAAACAACTGGATATTAATGTGAGTCTCACCTCTGGTTATCACCCTCAGGCCAATGGACAGGTGGAATGTCTAAACCAAGAGATTGGCAGATATCTTCGGAGCTATTGTAGCCATGAACAGGAGAAGTGGAGCAACTTCCTGCCCTGGGCCGAATATGCACAGAATTTCCTCACTCATACCTCTTCGGGTTTAACCCCCTTCCAATGCATGCTGGGCTACCAACCCCTGATGTTCCCTTGGTCAGGAGAACCTTCTATGGTGCCAGCGGTGGACGATTGGATTAGGCGAAGCGAGATGGTGTGGGACAGCGCACATGTCCGGCTACAGCGAGCGGTCCGAGAACAACGCTTCCAGGCTGACTGACGGAGGCGCCCCCATCCCATTATCAGCCAGGACAGAGGGTCTGGTTGTCCACAAGGGATCTCAAGTTGCGGCTACCCTGCAGGAAGCTCAGTCCAAGGTATGTGGGTCCTTTCAGAATTATCCGTCAAATAAACCCAGTTACTTACCGTTTAGAGATTCCTGCTAATTACCACATTTCTCCTTCCTTCCATGTGTCCTTGCTGAAACCCACCCACCCGGCATCTGGCTCTGGAACCACAGATTCTGAGCCTCCACCTAGGTAGATGGAGCCCCAGCATATATGGTCAGAGAGATCATGGACTCAAGACAAGGGAGCCAGATGCAATACTTGGTGAACTGGGAGGGCTACGGACCAGAGGAGAGATCATGGGTAGCCGCCAAGGACATATTGGACCCGTCCCTGATCCAAGAATTTCATCATGCCCATCCTAATCGTCCAGTACCACGACCAAGGGGACTTCCCAGTAGAAGAAAACCAGGAGTTGTTCGTGGGGGGTTCTGTAACATCTGAGGTTGTTACCCCTCCTACCAACCACCAGAGGGAGCCCTCTCCCGAATACTAACTCTGTACCGTTTCTTCTTTGGTGATTTCCTGTTTGAACTATATAAATACCATGCTGTTCTATTCTGACTTTGGAAAGTATTGCCAGTTTACCCTGCCTTACCAAGCGTTTTTCCATTGCCATTGCTGATTGTTCTCTTGTTATGACCATTGCCTGTTTTCCTGGATTTACTGCCTTTGGATACCCCTTTGTTTTGTTTGCCTTGTTGGACTGTCTTTTTGGTTTATGGGATTATATCGCCTGCTAAACAACTACCTCTATTTGCCTGCCGATTTGGATTGTTTGCTTGTGTACTTTAATAAACTTCCTGCAAATGGATCCTAACACCGTCTCCATGGCCAGTTCATTACAGGAGGTCTGTCTTTGATTTTTTCCCCTCCACTCAAACATACACCAAAGAAAGTGAAAGCTGCATTAGTCATTACAGAGTCATTATTTCAAATTTTAATTTCGTTTTTATTTCAACCTCATTTTCAATATATTTCAATTTAGTTTAGTTTTATCTCAAATTATGGGTGAAATACATTTAATGTAATTAAATACATTTAATGAGTTTAATATTTAATAAATGGTAATATTAATACATTTAATAATGCCCATAAAATTAACTACAACAACATAAAATAAAAACAGAAAATATCAGATACCATTAAAAAAAATATTTATATACTACACTTCACACTGCTGTCCAGGTGTAGCCTGCTTCCCTAAAGTCAAGAACAAACTCCCCTTGAGCTGACGTGTTGTTCTTTTCACATTATATTTAGTATGGATAATAGGTGAATAGAGTTCCCTATCTCTCACTCACTCGACGTTGTGTCGATGTAGTGACGCTAGGGGTCACTCTTGGGAGCCCCAAACACCTCTGCTTTTTTGAAAAAAGGCCAATGAGAATTGGCAAGTGGAATTTGCATGCTATTCCCCTGGATATACGGGTATAAAAGGAGCTGGTATGCAACCACTCATTCAGATTTTCTCTTCGGAGCCGAGCAGTTCTATTCATTGAAGCTGAATTCATCCGCGAAAGTTCATTCACCTCATCTGCTGGATTATGGCACTTCTCCCCCTTTGCACCCGTGGAGTGCAGAGAACGCCCCTGGGCACTTCGGCAGAAACAACTAAAAGAGTATATTCTAAAAAAAAGAGTATATTTTCTTTCTAAAAGAGTGGCACACATGGAATGTCTTTTTAAAGATGCCTTTCTGTCTGTGTGTTATTCCTGGTTGCGGTCGATATCTCTCCTCTTCTGACGGCCACGATCGCTGTCTTTCGTGTCTGGATGCTGCCCACATGGAAACATCGTTCATGAATGGGTCTTGTCCTCACTGCAAGAACATGACCATGGCAACGTTGCAGTCGCGGCTTGCATTCGTAAGAAAGCAAGCCACCCCAGCGGCTCCCCGCTTCGGTCCTTCTACCTATGGGTATGAGGCCATGCCGGTTAGCACTGGGGGTGATTTGGGGACCTCAATGGGACCATCTCTGCCGGGTATCCCCCCATGGACCTCCCATTCCCCAGCACGCTCGCTTGCTCCGGTTGGGCGCTCGGACGAGATCGCCAGCTCATCTCAGGGCGAGTTCGACATCTCGTTCAGAGCCCGGGAAGAAGACAAGTTATCGAGCGCAGCATCGGAGAGTGGGCTTGTCCAGTCGGATGCAGAGGCTTCGACTGGGCTTCCTCCTTCGGGAGTGGTCGCCCAGTCCCAGGCCAACACAGAAATGAAGGACATGCTTTCCTGGGCAGAAGCAAGCGTTGGGCTAGAGTGGAACCCTCTGCTCTCCCCTGAACCCTCATGGCTCGACGATTGGTTCCTGGGCTCAGGGCGCCACCCAGGGCCACGCCCCGCCCCCGTTCCTTACTTCCCGGAAGTGCATGAGGAGCTGACAAGATCGTGGGAGGCACCTTTTACTGCCCGGTCCCGGTCTTTCAGCCCCCCCACTCTCATTACCCTTGATGGCGGAGCAGCCAGGGGGTATTCGGTGATCCCCCAGGTGAATAAGGTGCCTGCAGTGCACCTGTATACGCAGAGCGCCACCACCTGGTGTGGGTGCCTGAAACTCCTGTCCAGGGCCTGTAGGTTTACGCTGTCCCTGACAGCTAGAGCCTATGGTGCCGCTGGACAAGCTGCCTCCGCCCAGCACGCCATGGCTCTCCTGCAAGTACACCAAGCCAAGGCGCTAAAAGAACTGCACGAGGGTAGTTCTGACCCGGGATTGATGCAGGAACTGTGCTCGGTGACCGACCTCGCTCTCTGGGTGACGAAGGTCACGGCGCGGTCTCTCGGGCAGGCAATGTCCACCCTGATGGTCCAGGAGCGCCACCTTTGGCTCAACTTGGTTGAGATGAGCGAGGCTGACAAGGCACGGTTCCTTGACGCCCCCATCTCCCAGGTTGGCCTATTCAGTGACACCGTTGAGGACTTTGCCCAGCAGTTCTCGGCAGTGAAGCAGCAGATGGAGGCCGTACAGCACATCCTGCCCTAGCATGGCTCAAGACCCCGCACCCCATCTGCTCGTTGCCAAGGGCGTCCTCCTGACGGCCACGATCAACACCGGCTCCACTGCAGCCTGCCCCCATGGCCCGGCCCCGGCGTGGAGCCCAGTGCAAGAAGCAGATGCCACCTGTCTCACGGCCGGCTGCCAAGAACCTGAGCAAGGCTTTGAAGCACCCCTGAGACGGGCGACCCAGGGGCAAGGAGACCCGCTTCTCCAGAGCTGGTGAGCAGACCACTCCATCCCCCGGTGGAGGGCCGGGAGGAGAATCTTTTGTTTCATTTTCATTTAATTTTGCCGCATGTCCAAGAGGCTGCGGTACCCAAAAATTCAACAAAAGAGAGGATTTCTTGTTCCCCGGGTCACATGTTCGGTGTGCACGGCCGTCATCACGACCACCGACCATGTCCCATCTTTGAAGGTATGGCACCCCAGCGGCGGTCCCCCCGCCCCTATGCACCCAGCTGTGGTACAAACATGCCCACATGGTATTGAGTCCAGTGGACTATGGGGACAAGACTCCTCCTCCCTCCTCCTTGGCCAATCTTATGGTGGGCGGCAGGAGCCAAGTAAGTGCTTCGATGTCCCTGGACTCAGCACGGCCATGGGGCTTGAATCTCCTCGATGTGGCACCTTGAGCTCCGCCCTGCCGCGAGGCCCCACCCGCTGGTACGTCCGACGTGATCATTCCCTTGGTCCCCTTCGCCCGGAGTTTGGACGCGTGGCTCGCGCTTTCCAACCCATCGTGGTGGCTGACATGGACCGTCCGACTCGGCTACGCGATTCAGTTCGCCAGACGCCTGCCCAGGTTCAGCGGCATCCTCTTCACCTTGGTGAAGGGCGAGAACGCCACTACCTTCCGTGTGTAGATTGCTACCCTTCTGCGCAAGGGCGTGATAGAGCCTGTCCCTCCAGCTGAGATGAAGAAAGGGTTCTACAGCCCTTACTTCATCGTACCGAAGAAAGGCGGTGGGTTGCAACCAATCCTGGATCTGCAAGTACTGAACCGGGCTTTGCACAGACTCCCGTTCAAGATGCTGACGCAAAAACGCATTCTAGCGAGCGTCCGGCATCAAGATTGGTTCATGCCGGTAGACCTGAAGGACACGTACTTTCACGTCTCTGTCTTACCTCGACACAGACCCTTCCTGCGGTTTGCCTTTGAAGGCCAGGCATATCAGTACAAGGTCCTCCCCTTCGGCCTGTCCATGTCCCCTCGCATCTTCACGAAGGTCGCAGAGGCTGCCCTTGCCCCGCTAAGGGAAGTGGGCGTCCACATCCTCATCTATCTTGACGACTGGCTAATCCTAGCTCACTCTCGAGAGTTGCTGTGTGCACACAGGGACCTCGTGCTCAGGCACCTCAGCCAACTGGGGCTTCGGGTCAACTAGGAAAAGAGCAAGCTCTCCCCGGTTCAGAGCATCTCTTTTCTCGGTCTGGAGTTGGACTCAGTCTCGATGACAGTGCACCTCACGAACGAGCGCACACAGTCAGTGTTGAACTGTCTGAAGGCATTCAGACAGAGAGCAGCGGTTCCACTGAAACTTTTTCAGAGGCTCCTGGGGCATATGGCATCCTCAGTGGCGGCCACACTGCTCGGGTTGATGCATATGAGACCGCTTCAGCAATGGCTTCAGACTCGAGTCCCGAGATGGGCATGGCACCGCGGGATACATTGCGTGGCCATCACGCCGATCTGTCACCACCTCTTCAGCCCTTGGACCGACCTTGCATTTCTATGGGCAGGGCTTCCCCTAGAGCAGGTCTCCAGGCGTGTCGTGGTTACAACAGATGCCTTCAAGATGGGCTGGGGCACCATGTGCAACGGGCACACAGCCGCCGGCTCCTGGACTGGCCCGTGGCTGCATTGGCACATAAACTGCCTAGAGTTGTTGGCAGTACTGCTTGCCCTGTGGAGGTTTCAGCCGTTGATCCAGGGCAAGCACGTGTTGGTCTGGAAGGACAACACAGCATTGGTAGCGTACATCAACCGCCAAGGCGGTCTACGCTCCCATTGCATGTCACAGCTCACCCGCCATCTCCTCCTCTGGAGACAGCAGCACCTCAAGTCGCTACGAGCCACTCACATCCCGGGTGACCTCAACACCGCAGCAGACATGCTGTCATGTCAGGTTACCCTCAGGGGAGAGTGGAGACTCCACCCTCAGGTGGTCCAGCTGATTTGGAGTCGATTCGGTCAAGCAGAGGTAGACCTGTTTGCTACCCGGGAATCCTCCCACTGCCCACTTTGGTATGCCCTGACCGAGGCACCCCTCAGTATAGATGTGCTGGCACACAGCTGGCCCCCTGGACTACGCAAATATGCGTTTCGCCCAGTAAGCTTACTTGCACAGACCCTGAGCAAGGTCAGAATGATGAGGAGCAGGTCATCCTAGTAGCACCCTACTGGCCCACCCAGACGTGGTTCTCGGATCTCATGCTCCTCGTGACAGCACCCCCCTGACGGATTCCCCTGAGGAAGGACCTTCTTTCTCAGGGACGGGGCACCATCTGGCACCCGCGACCAGACCTCTGGAATCTCCATGTCTGGCCCCTGGACGGGACGCGGAAGACCTAAGTGGTAGACACGATCACTCAGGCTAGGGCTCCCTCTACGAGGCATCTGTATGCCTTGAAGTGGCGTCTGTTCGCTAAGTGGTGTTCTTCCCGATGCGAAGACCCCCAGAGATGCGCAATCAGATCAGTGCTTTCCTTCTTGCATGAGAGGCTGGAGGGGCGGCTGTCCCCCTCCACCCTGAAGGTGTATGTAGCCGCTATTTCGGTGCATCACGATGCAGTAGATGGTAAGTATTTGGGGAAGCACGACTTTATCATGCTCTGTAGAAACTCCTCCTCCTTTGGGTAGGACCTACCATGGGACCTCTTCACATGACATACCCCTCTTTTTGGGTGGGGTGTGGTCTCCGCGTTGTCTTCCCCTTGGGAGGGACACCCCCCGATGCAGACACTTATGGCTCCCAGTCAGTTAACAAATTCCACTCTTTTTGGGGAGAAAAGAGAGGGAAAAGAGGCCTCAGCTGGGCTAGCCTGTCCCTATAGTTGGGCAGTCGACTTGTTCCTGATGGACCGTTCGACGCTTATAAGAGCGTTGGGGGAGGTTACGCGATGGCCTGGTGCGCTGGCTACGAGGCACACAGCAGTCTGCCCGTCACACACCGCCAGTTCACGCTACACAGTTCAGCTAGTTGTGGCGTTTTGTATAGGGACTCCTACTGTCACTACATCGACACAGCGTCGAGTGAGTGACAGATAGGGAACACCCTGGTTACTTTCGTAACCTCCGTTCCCTGATATATTAATAATATTATTATTATATTTTTTCTCTTCACATTTTAGAATAATAGTAAAGGCATCAAAACAATGGAATAACATAAATGGAACTATGGGAATTATTTTGTGAAATAAGTCAAAACTGTGTTATATTTTAGCATCTTCAAAGCAGTCACCCTTTGCCTAGAATTTGCAGACATGTACTCTTGACATTTTCTCAACCAATTTCTTGAGGTATCACCCTAGGATGCTTTTTAAACAGTATTGAAGGAGTTCCCATTATATGCTGGGCACTTATTGGCTGCTTTTCTTTGTTATTTGGTCCAAGTCATCAATTAAAAAAATTCAGCGATTTTAAATCATTTCAAACATTTAAGCATATGCCTTCAGATCAAAAGATTTTTAAGATTGTGAGAAACATTTCAGTCAAGTGTTTCAAAACTTTTGACCGGTAGTGTATGTGACGGGCTGAGTTGTACAATTTGTACATATATGTGTGAAAACTGATGCGCAGTATCAAATACACAGAATGTATGATAGTAATAACTGTAGAGAGCACATCATTATGAAGACAAAGCCAAATTTATAGGACATTTAGAGGCAATTTTGAAATCCCGGCCGGACTGAAAAGAGGACATGTCTGGGGAAAAGCGGACATATGGTCACCCTATGTCACTTTATTCAAGTCGGAACTCGAGTACCCCAACTCTACTCATCAGACATATTACATATAACTTCATTAGTAAGTTCTGTTCTCTGGTTTGTGTGCAGCTGTGTTGTGTTCTGCTGTTTCTATCGCTGTGGTGGACGGTGGACCTGTCTTTAGAAAAACAAAACAAGTTTTCGCTTGAATCCCCCATGTCGTGAGCAAGAGGCTGCGTGAACTGCAACTCTCCTGCAGTCTCATCATGAACGTGCAGAAGAGAGTTACATTCAGTCAACATTTTCACTAAATAATACATTAGATTCCGGTTTGTTTTTCACCAAGCTCATCGTCTGCTTTCATAACCATCATGAGTCTTGTGGAATAATTTATTAGACTTCTGAATTATACCTTTGCGTCCTTTTTAAGCTTGAAAAAGTGGTCACCATAAATTGCCATTGTATGACATCAGTGAGCACAATATATTTTCACAATTTCTCCCTTTGTGTTGAGAAAAAGAAAGAGCGTCATAAGAAAGTCAATATAACAACTCAGTGGTGAGTAAACTAATGACTGAATTTTCATTTTTGGCTGAACTAACCCTTTAAATAGCTATATAAATATGGTAACAGAGGTTAAATAGGAGGAAGAAGTTGGTACAATTTGACCGATTTCTTTCTTTAGTTTCTTCCCAGTGTGGACAGAAGAGGAAAAAAGTATTTGGTATTTGGTAGGAGGAAACAATAACAACTGGGCAATGTATTTTAAAGGGATAGTTCACCCAAATATGAAAATTCAGTAATTTACACACCCTCAGGTCACTTCAAACCCGCTTTTTTCTGTGGAACACAAAAGTGTTGGAGAATGTTTATTTTTTATTTTTTTGCTCTCTTTAAGACAATAAATGTTGATTCACAAAACATTCTTAAAAATAAATTTCTACTATTTTCTTCACATTTTATAACCTAAGAATAAAGTTAAGAATATTTTGTATTCCTGATTTCTTAATGTAGCCAAGTGAAGAAATTTCATGTAATTTAACTCTAGTCATAAATCGGACCTGGCACCTTTAAGAGTTTTGCAACACCCGCTTTTTCACTCTCTCATTTTAGAAACGTGAAAACAAATGTTGTGCAAGAGAGCTCCCGGTTTTGTTCATCGGTTGATAATTCTTTGAGTAAATATAAAGTTTTACACAAAATTTTGATAAATTGCATTAAATACGTGTTCACAAGAGTCATACTGTATGTTAAAATTGAGTGTTTGTTATGGATCATTTTTAAAGGATGCATATGGATTGCATGTGTGGAGTTTGACCACGTTTATGCACACATACAAGAACTGGGTATGTAAATTTAGTATTAATCATTTCTTATTTAATGATTTATAGCCCGAGTGTTTTCCATTTAAGTGAACATGTGTAACATGCAGTTTATTGTTTTAAACTGCAATACATATCCTTAAATCATGGTTAAAAATAAGTAAAATGCTTTGATTGTTTAAATATGTGTTAAATGTATAAAATGCTGTGAATAACATAAGCATGTATTGAGGTGATGTGTGCTAAGCATGTGGGTAGGCTAATGCTTTGTTTGTATTTTCTTTAGACATTAGCCTCTACCGTATTTCATTGAATCGTATTTCAGTTTTTGTATTTTCCTAATTCTTTTTTTTATATATACGGCCCCATCGACCACTGTTTTTTTTCTCTTTTTTTCAAACAGCCATCAGAATAAATTCCCAAAAATATATTTTTGTATCCTGTGTTGTTTCTTTACAACCCAGCTACATTCAGAAAGTTCTTATGAATGTTCTTTATGAGTTACACTTACAGTAGGAACATTCTTATAAAATTATTATAATTTATCCCAAGAACCTTCTCTTTTGTGTTCTTTTTAAGATTTTCATGAACCTACCACAGGACTGTCAATCCATAAAGCATTGATTTTTAATGATGTTTAATGTAACACAAAAGCACACTATCTTCTGCTTGTCCTACAGTAGTGTATACAGGCCAGCAGGTGTAACTGAAAAGAAGAAACTGACATTCCCAGAATGCATTTCTGTTATGGAAAGTGGGTGCATTTTGATTTGCATCTAAATTGCAGACATGGGACTTTTTTCATTTCAGAGCAGGTGTACATTCTAACATGCGTGTTCTCGTACACACACACACACACACACACACACACACACACACACACACACACACACACACACACACACACACAAACTTTCCTTAAGGACTGCATGCAGCTATAAAGGACACAGATGGGTTATACAGTATACTGAATCACTTTTCATTTGTAGGGACTTGATGGAACACTTGATTCAGTGTTCTTCACAGCTTTGGAAAAAGACATGCTCTCTCGCTCTCCATTACAGTATGTGCAAGAACTTCAGTTTTCACAATCCAGCAGAACTACATGATCCATCCAGTACATACCTGAGAATGTTTCCCAAAAAAATATTTTCATACTTATTTTTGTCTTGTAGTCCAGCTTTTTTTTTTAAACATCTTTAAAATAAAATACAATTACTTTAGAACCTAAATGACATAAGATAATAAGTCATGCTTTCATAGAAATCTGACACATTTTTCAGAGGTTCATGCTTAAAAAAATAAAATAAAAATACTTGCCATTGGGGTAAGAAAACTAAAAATACTTAAAAAAGTGTTAGTTTTACATATTTTTGTTTTCCAGTAAAAATGTCAAAAACTCAAACAATTTACATGTACTTGAAAGGCAAAACTGTCTTTTAAAGATATTAAATGTGAGCTTAAATTGTTTTCTGAGAATATATCTGAATATAAATGTATTTCACCATTTTTTATTTAGTTTATAATTAATAAAAGTGAAAAAATCAGTAAGATAAAATACTTTTATTTTCTAGATACATTCTCTGAAAACAAGTCTTATGTAGTGTTAATTTTTAAATAAATGTATCATGTTTAGGGGATTTATAGATATTTTTTTTTTTACTGGAAAACAATTAAATAAAAAACAAATACTAATTAAAAACTAAATAACTCATATTTGCAGTGAACAAGTTTCTTACCCCACTGGGAAATATTTTCAAGCATAAACCTCACAACATTTTGTTAGATTGCGCTGAAAACAAGACTTAATATCTTCACAAGTTCACAAGCTTCACAAGTAAGTATATTTTAGTAAAAGGGTTAATATTTTTTACTACAAGAAAATAATTTTTTGGCAGCGAAAGGGACTGTGGAGCAAACAGATACTAGCTGTTGTTTGATGACAACCATAATGTTTAACATGTGAAGTGGAGCATTTTGTTTACTCTCAAAAGCCCATTTGAATTTGCCCACATAGACACATGCATACTATTTGCAGGTACACATACAGTATGTGTGCTCTAATAATGTAATGTGCTGAGTTACACATTCACTGAACACATGTGTGAGGGCACAAGAGAAGTATGAATGGAGGGCAAGCTCTTGAATGGGTTGTTAGTGTACTTTCCATCATTGAGAAGCTCCCAGGAGCTTTTAGCATACTGTTCTTTGTAGACTTTGGCAGGAAAAAAGACTTACGTGAGTGAGCTGCCATTATCACATACATACAAACCCTACTCAAGCCTTCGTGGAACACACAGACCGGCATGTATATCGGCAGGCAGGCTAAACAGCATGTTTTTTCTTTCATCTTTGCAAAGTAATTATGGAGAGATAATCTTAGTGTTGGACCCCTTAGCAAGGGCCAATCTGGCCTCTACAAGCAGCCAGGGCTGAAATGTCAAGAATGAGTTTCCAAACTAAGCCACAGTGAGAACAACAGGCCTTACAATGGGGTGATTTGAAATGGTCAACTTGACAAGCTTATTTTTTTGATAGTTGTTGAAGAATGGGCCAATGTGTAAGTGCTTACAGACCACTGTGTTTTATTTTAAAGCTCTGCAAAGTTGATTAGTGTATATATATATTTTTTCATAAGCAACGCTGTTCTTATTTCAGAGTGTATTTGAATTGCACGTTATTTTTTTCTACATGTCAAATATTTATTTTCAAAAACAGCAAAGGGAAAATTGATGAAATAGGAAAGGAAATGCGTAAAAATGGTGAGTGGAGGCTTGTATGCAAACTCCAGTCAGTTTTCTTCTAAGTAAGTCTATCAATCCAGATTCACCTCTCAGAATCAGACATTCAGTGTCCTAAGATGTAGGAAATGAAAGCCCACACTCTTTTCAGCCTTCAATTTATCTTTTTAAACCTTAAACATTCCAGCATCAGCCATTATATGTACTCAGTCCTATAATCAGCAGGTAAAACTGAGGTACTAGGATTGTAAACACGTGCTACATTATGTTTCAGAAATAGCACGGCACTGGTTAGCTGCCTAGGATGGGCAAAAAGACATACTGTAAGAACAAGTTGGGTTTAGCATATGCTTTATAACAGCGATTATTGGGAGATGCATGAATTAATTACAATAAATTCTTTAAAAAATACATTGGTGAATTTAAATGTCTAAATTGAGTTTAAATAAATCTTCTAAACTGGCTGAACTGAAGTGGAACTTACAGATATGAACCATCAGCAGTTTTTGTATTCATTTCTCACTTGCTAAAAGTGAGAGGCAAAATGGTTTCAGCCATATCTGGGCTTTGCCAAATTAGTTTTTAAAAAAGTTTTTTAGCCAAGTCGCTCTCAAAGTTTAAAAAAGAAGACTTGGGCTCCTCAATTCTATTGTTAAAGACTTTTTTAAGTCAACATGAAAACAAAATTTACCCTTTTTACTTTACATAAAAAAAAAAAAAAAAAAGGTGAATCCTATTAACAAAAATTAAACCATGTTTTGCCCATGCTTTACTGTTGACCAGAAATACTGTTCTAGAAAGGGTTTTCACACTTGAGTCCTGTTAAAAAGAACCAAACTAAATAAATAAATAAAAAAGTGAAACACTTAGGAAAACAAAAGCCACCACTTTGCATCTGTCCGATGTGTTCATTTTTTTGTTGTTGTTTGTTTTTTTTGTTTTTTTGTTTTTTTTGTGAAAGGGTCAGCTTTCTATCAACTTTTTATCATAATTATTTTTTAAACCCAGTCAATTTGAATATTATATATATATATATATATATATATATATATATATATATATATATATATATATATATAATGTTAGTGAAGGAATTATTATATAAACATAGTATTGTATAATAGTTATCATATTTATTATTGTTGTATACTAATAATAATTATAATATTTCTTCTTCTTCTTCTTCTTCTTATTATTATTATTATTGTTCAATAGTCATTTATTACTTTAAAAGTTTCTTAACTTGCTTGTGGCATTGCTATGCAGTCCGGTTAAACCCTCAAGCCCTTATTTTGGCAGAAGCTTTTGTTTTGAAAACTGAAGAGAAGCAAGATTCTGTTGTTTGTAGTTGAGTTGACAACACCCTTTAAAAGCAGTGAAATACTCTCATCTGCCTTGTTGTCCACAAAACCTCACTCTCATGGGGTTATTTTAAATTTGTAGAGTAAATTGTGGTGGCCAAACATAAAGGTTTGTGAAAATATGCAAATGTGCAATTAAAGTCAGTCTGGAGCGCTTTAAATATCATGCGTTCAGTGCACGTTAGCACACCGAACCGAACTCACACATCTGTCACTCGGCACCAGATAGATAGACTTTATGTGTATGGAGCACAGAACCACTCTGAAACCTCTGAAAAAACATACAGTATGTAATAAACTGACCTCATTTACATGTATTTAAGAAAGCACTTCACACTACAGACAAAACAGCAGTGCACATAAATGCAGCACAACGGGCAGCGTGTTCAGACTATTTATTTATTTAATTAAAACACAGCTCTCACAGTTTGATAATCGCACTGGGTCATTTCGCGACATCGATTTTATTTCTATTAATCATTCAGCCCTAATCGACATGTTGCTTTCGAAAGTTCATGTACCCTGAAATCAACCCTATTTAGCTAAATAACTGGCAAGCACACTCTCCATTAGACATTTTGCACAAACAGCCTCCGAGACATGGGTTCTGGTCCTGTGGGAACCAGGAAGGAATCACGTTCAAATAAACAATGATGAGCTTAAAGGTGCTGTAAGAGATTTTAGTGTTCTGGAATTTTCATGAGACTGAGCAGTTGAATTAGCCACACCACCTCTTTCCAAAACCCCGCCCTCCAGAGACAACATTGAGACCTAAACCAAGCAGTAGAGCACCACTGTATGGTACCATTGCTGTCAAATACAACAGAAGCACAATAGCGCCCACAACAGACAAAAATGTAAAATCTTAAAATGGCATTAAGCCTCAATAATCCGCTTCAACTACAACACTATGAGAATGTGCAAAATGATTGACAGGCAGAAAGCGTCAGACACATATTTGTTTGCTGTTTACAGAGTGTAGAGCTGTCACAGAGACCGGTGAGATATCTCAGGACACTTATTTCATTAATATCTTTCAAGGAGTAGGACAATTTTTTGCATACCTTTCCATAAAAAACAAATCGCTTACAGCATCTTTAATTCTGATGTTGTATTTTGACTCTAAAATTACATGTTTTAAATCCACTGACAGTTAGGTTTAGGGTTGGGGTTCAGGTTAGGGACTGAAGTTAAAACAGTCAATTATGCATTCCTCTTCACTGTTTTACATAATTTACCATTTAAAAAACTCACTTTTGGCGCCACTCTGTGGACATTTCATCCGGAAACTGAAGTGCACACATGGCCATACGTTCAAAGACACTTCCAGCTTTGTCCACTGGGGAGCAGTTACTCGCATTTCGGTAAGCACAGATCAATTTCAGCATCAAAACCTTCGACCTACTGTTACCAAATTTACCCAGTGACCAGTCGGTTTTCACTGTCCTGTCCCTTTATTTTCTCATGGAATATTGTCTTTCACTCAGATATATGCCAGATTATGGAAATAAAATGGCCTGCAAACACTGTTTCACACTGACTTTAAACCTTCTCAGACCTGTGGAAGATGACTTCAATAACTTCCTCAATGCAATGGGGTTAATGATCATGCTTGCTTGTAATAAAGGAACTTGCCCATGTGCGAGGGAATACAAAACAGGAATGTCAAACAAACCCCCACACACATGTGCATGGATACCTGTGTATATGCACACACACATTGCATACAAATGTGTTTTTTAATAACTGTTGTTTCATTTGGCAATATATATTGCATTTGAATCTCACAGATGGAGGTCCCTTTGGAACTGCCAGGGAGAGTGCAGCAGTCTGCTTAAGGTCACAATTCTTTTTTTCCTTCTTGAAGTGTATATGCATGCTTTCCAGTGCAAGGCTGTGTGAGAGTGTGTGGACAGACTGCACAGAATGTGTGTTTATGTGTGTATATAGTTCGGACATGTTCGTGTGACTGTAATAGATGAATTGTGCATGAGTGATCTGGTGTGTAGCTAGCTGCGGATAGTATATATGAAAGCGACAGAGCATGAGTGTTTGTACATGAGTGTGTCTGTGTGTGTATGAAGGGGAGGTGATAATCCCTGTCTGTAATGTCACTCATAGGGACTGGGTGATCAATTCAGACATGGTAATACAGCCAGTGTGGCGGAAGAATTGTGTCCATATGCGTATGTGTATGCATATGGGGGGAGACGAGGGGGGTTCTGAGAACATATAAGGCAGATTTTCAGATTCGTGTCTGGGATTCTACACTCACACTCTTCCTTTGTTGCTATGGGTGGGGGTTGCTCACTTTAACTTCTGTTTACAGACAAAAGGGAGAACTTTACAATATAGTGCACCTTAAACACAGTTCTAGGATTTCAGCCTTAGGGGGGCTCAGTCCCTTTTCTAAATATGAGATGTTGTGGCTCATGAGGAATATATCTTGCTTTAAGTGCGAGAGGTTGGCTCTGACATTTGTTTATAATAAACCAATTAAAAAATGTATCTACTTGCCAGTAGATGTAAATTGCAATAGAGAACATTGCAATTCAACTCACCAGAGTAGAACTACTCACCAGATGCAAGGATAATTTAATATGGCAACACTTTGCAATAAGGTTCTATACGTTAACATTAGTTAATGTTTTAGGTATCATGAACTTACAATGAACAATAATTTTTACTACATTTTGGCACGTTAATTTACAAATAAACTATTGTTCATTGTTAGTTTATGCAACACGGTCTCATGGCAACTCGTAATGATTCATACAAGATCGTGAAATCATAAGATATTGACTTTGCTTGTACGAAAAGGTACAACTTTTATACAGACCGACCAACAAACAGAATTTTAAATAGATACATAACAGGCATCAAATTTTAGCTAGCCTTTTACCCAAGAATTTATTTGAAAGAAACATAGATGAAAAAAAATTGTAACTCGTTCCATATTTATTTATGCTATACAAAATAATGTATATAACCTGTAACATGCTTCACTTATCTTCTTTTTTTTTTTTTTTTTTTCTTTTTTATTTATTTATTTTTTTTATGGTACAGTAAATTTATTTTCCTATTAAAATCATGGTTAGGTTTAGGGTTTGGGTAAGAGGTTAGACATTATGGTTAAGTTTACATTTGAGTTAGGGATTACATTTAGGAAAAATCATGATAACATTGTTGGTTCTTAAAGGGTTAAAAAAATCTCTCATAATTTACTCATTCTCATAATATCCCAGGTGTGTATAACTTTCTTTCTTCAACAGAACACATTTGAAGAAAAATAAAACAAATATCTTAGCTCAGTAGGTCCTCAAAATGCTAGTGAATGGAGATTTCTCTTTTGAAGCTCCAAAAATCACAGACAGTCAGCATAAATGTCATCCATACGACTCCAGCTGTTAAATTAATGCCTTTTAAAGTGACAGGATCACTTTTGGGGCGAAAAATATCAATATTTAGTATTTTTAACAATAAAATATTGCTTCCGGCAGTATGTGTGTGTGACACAATTGCATTGGCATGTTCACGTGAGAACTGAAGCTTGTGCGACACACCCGGAAGCTCTGTTTACAACTGAGTAGATGGAACGCTGTACAGAAGCTTCATTGGTTTTGGTTTACATCTGTATTTGTATCTGTTGGTTTACTTTAAAACAATGGTGCATTTGTGTGCTTATCCTGGATGTCTCAATCAAGTGGAGAACGTGAGATTACGTCTGAATCATGGCAACACGAACATGTCACACGAGAGACTGCTTGAACTCCACCCTCTCGTGAAACGTACCGGAAGCAATGGATTATAGTAAAAAAGTACTTAAATATTGATATTTTTTGCACCAAAAGTGAATGTGTCGCTTTAGAAGACATTAATTTAACTGCTGGTGTCGTATCAATGACGCTTATGCTGACTGTCTGTGATGTTTGGAGCCTTAAATGTGAAATCACCATCCACTTGCATTTTAAGGACCTACTGATCTAAGATATTTTTCTGTTTTTCTTCAAATGTGTTCTGCTGAAGAAAGAAAGTCATACACCCCTGGGATGGCATGAGGGTGAGTAAATGAGTAAATGATTGCCTATGAAATATTGCCTATTGCCTAAGCTGTAGCAGATCTAGAGGTACAAATAAACAGGCATTCCCATTTGGGCACACATTACACTGCAATAACAACAATTAACACCAACCAAACTGCCTCACACACATACATACATAACAAGCACCCAATGCAAGAAAAAAAAAGGAAAAAAAAAGCACTCAGCAAAAGATGACATATGGCGTAAGCAATTTCCCTCTCAAT
The DNA here is from genome assembly GCF_019703515.2 of Myxocyprinus asiaticus. Taxonomy (NCBI): domain Eukaryota; kingdom Metazoa; phylum Chordata; class Actinopteri; order Cypriniformes; family Catostomidae; genus Myxocyprinus; species Myxocyprinus asiaticus. The sequence goes on along the minus strand of NC_059371.1, from coordinate 15,517,098 downwards.
TTCAGATCCAACTCCAACTGATGTTTTCATGTGCCAGAAAATAGCCACCCCCTTAACCCCCCCCCCCCCCATCTTTCTCTCTCCCTATGAAAGTCATCTGCTCTTTGAGCAATAAGCAACATCGCGGCTTGCAGACCCAAATGAGAGCGTACAAATGATTTGTGGCACCATCGTCCTGCAAAGGCGTCAGAGAACGGAAACATCGAAGGAAAGGAGGAGGGGTGGAAGGGGAGAGAGGAGGAGACATGGAGGGGGAGATAATGTCCCTTTCACCTTGTATTCCTTCGCCAGCCTATAATGCTCATTTTTCCCCATTTTCACAGCAAATTCGTTTCAGTGGCGGCAACAACCCATGAGAGAGAAATGAGAGAGAGAGAACACAAACGACAGGGTGGGCGAGAGAGAGAGAGGCGTGTTGTTTGGGGGGATAGTGAGCTGAATCTGCACAGTGACCTTTTTCTGATCCAATCTGGCTGATGAATTCTAATGAAGGATTTAATAAAATCACACTTTACAATCGGTCTCTGCATCAAAGCGTGGAATCACATTCATATCAGACCAACTGCATACACAAGCCAGATGAAATAAATATCTGATCTAAACCTGTGTGTGTGCGATGTTGTGGTGGGTGGAGAGGGGGGCGCAGGTCGATACAGTTCTCCAAAATTGCCCAGATTGAGCAGGGAACGCCTGAGCCATTTGTTCCAGATGCGGTCTAAAATCACATCTCATCACTTTAATTTAGTCCTTAATGAGTCTGCCGTCAACACAACTCACAATTCTACACAGACATACACACAGATGAAACTTTGTAGAAAGGTTACTTGAGTTGCTAAAGGTGGAAAGACCATTCTTTTTCTATTATCAAATGAAAAGTGTTCACGTTGAGGCAAAATAAAATAAATTTAAAAGCTATTTTAATCTGAAAGATGTTAGAGTGCACTAAACTGTAGCTAAAATGTTCCCATTCAAGTGTGAGAATAACATGTGAATGTGAATCCACTCTTTTTAAAGGTATAATTCACCTAAAAATTAATTTACTGACCCTCATGTTGTTCCAAACCCATTTAACTTTTTTAATAATCTGTAGAACACAAAAGGAGATGTTTTTCAGAATGTCTACACTAATCGTCAAACTTGGCGCATCACTATCTATTTATGTCTGTTCCTCAGCTATCATTTGTCTTTAGAAGTCTTGGAAGAAAGTGCACTTGACTTCTACTTTTATTGTGCTTTTTGTCCTTTTGGAACTTGACAGCTCCTGGTCACTATATGCTTGGACATTCTGTCTCACATCTCCTTTTGGGTTCCATGAAGAAAAGAAAGTCATACGGTTTTGGAAAAACATGGGGATTAGTAAAGGATGAAATAATTTTTATTTTGGGTGAAGCATCCCTTTAAGATGCTTAAAGAAATAGTTCACCCAAAAATAAAAAAATTCTTATCATTTACTCTCCCTCATGCATACCAGATATGTATGATTTTCTTTCATCTGCTGAACAAAACTGAAGATCTCTGTTGGTCCATACAATGCAAGTAAATGTTGACCAGAACTTTGAAGCTCCAAAACGCATATAAAGGTAGCATAAAAGTAATCCATATAACTCAAGTGGTTTAATCCATATCTTCATAAGCAATATGATGTGTGGGTGAGAAACAGATCAATAGTTAAGTCTCCTCCCTGCCCAGTAGGTGGTGATATGCATGAAGAAAATTGCCAAAATCAAAAGAAGAACTCTTAAGAGATAAGAAAGCACTTAGGGAGACTGGTGAAAGTAAACATTTCTAGTAAGAAATTACTTAAATATTGATCTGTTTCTCACCCACACCTATCATATCACTTCTGAAGACATGGATTAAACCACTGGAGTCTGGATTATTTTTATGCTGACTTTATGTGCTTTTTGGAGCTTCAAAGTTCTGGACACCATTCATATACATTGAATGGACCTACAGAGCTGAAACATTCTTCTAAAAATCTTTGTGTTTAGCAGAAGAAAGAAAGTCGTATACATCTGTGATGGCATGAGGGAGAGTAAATCATGGGAGAATTTTCATATTTGGGTGAACTATTCCTTTAAAAGACATTTGTACACAAATAAAATGATTAAAACAGAAAGCCAATCGCGATGCTGTGCCAGTAATACAATCCTTCACAAACATCTCAAACGTAACAGCACATCACTGTCATCGGGCAAAAACTAGCGCTCTACTCTTGATAAGTGAACTGGTGTCGATGTATACTTTGCAATGCTAACATCTGGTGGCCAAAGACGATCACAGCATCAGACTGTTAGAGCTCAGAGTTAGCAAAGAGAGATTGTATGTGCCGATCTGATTAATATAAAACATAGGAGCAGCTGAGGAACTAGCAATGTGATTATACTTGCATGCATATGTGTGTGTGTGTGGAAAAGGGTGGTGAGGCCAGTGCATAATTTCATTGAATAAGTATGCAGTCTGAAAAGCAATCTTTTTGTGACCGATACAGATCTAATGGCAGGACTCATTGATTCCATCTGAAATATCCAATACACAATTTCTTACTGATTACATTTCAAATGACAATTACACAGACTCATAGAGGGGAAAGACACAGAGAGAGAGAGAGAGAGAGAGAGAGAGAGAGAGAGAGAGAGAGAGAGAGAGAGAGAGAGAGAGAGAGAGAGAGAGAGAGATTGTTCTGACTTTGTAATCTACATTGTAAATACAGTTATACAGTATGTGTATGCATGTGAGAGCATTGCATGAGAATAACTGAATAAATATGTGAAACAGATTTGAGACAATAATAAGAGATGAACACCTGCACAAATATGTGCACCTTAGCTGGAGCATGCATGCTTGCAAATGAAAAACATGTCAGACATTTTCACATCTATCTATCTATCTGTCTATCTGTCTATATGTCTGTCTGTCTGTCTGTCTGTCTGTCTGTCTTATCTATACACACAAAAACATGGTACTGTGGTACAATGGTAACATGTCCCTTTATGGTATTTTTTTGTTAAAGTACTGCGTCAACAGTTGTGCATATTTTGTCAAATAGTTTCTTTTGTATTTGTTTTGTCCAGTTATCGTGTATATATTCATGTAGAGAGCATATATAAAGAACAACTCTTGTAGAATGTGTGTAAACCACAGACCTGCACTGACACAACAGAGTGTTGTATTCCTTGTGAAGGCCTAATTGCGAGGTAAACATATATGGCTAATGGAAGTTTATTTTGTACATCCGTTATGAAAGCACTCACCTCAGTGAGTACTACATGCCTTAACAAACTGCACATCGGCAGGCTTTTTTTTTTTTTCTTTTTTTTTTTAACAGCACTGATGTAACCATTGAAAACAGAGTAGTCTCTGTCTTCTCAACATAGGTTCTTCCGCACAAATGTCCAATAGGCTCTATTTTGCACACTTTCTTCTCCTGAAACATCTGCTAAAAGCTTCTTTTCCAGTCCTTTTGTCTGTCAGTATAATTCCAATCTCTGGATGATCCTATAGTCACCTAAGAATAATGAATTATTCACCACTCTTTTTATTTATTTATTTATTTATTTTTATTAATTGTATGTGCTTTTAAGTGCAGCTCTAATTCATTATGACTCACGTTTTATAGGGTCCTGTGAAACTGCAAATTAGTCCCCCATTTTAGTGAAGCCCATACAGCATGGTTTCTTCATGTTGAACATCTAATTTATTTTTGCATAAATTAAATTAACCATATTTTTAGGACCTTGTGCATTGTGGCAGTCATTTGGTCTTTCAAAACAGGCTTCATTTTTAATGCAATGGTATACTGTATATAATCATATTTCATATTAAAATATGACCCAGACATTTCTTTAGGAGATTCAAACAAAAAATCGATATATGAGAGGAAATACATGTACATTAAGTACATGCATGCAGACGCAAGTATTCACACAAAGCTTACAGCATTTTGTGCATATCTGGGTAATTTTTGAATAATTCTTTGTGGAGTCTTACCTTTCTCAGATACCTCAGTGTCTTCCATGACAATGGCTGGCTATTTGGATTGACTGTGTGTTTTTTGGCACTGACTGGCTTCAGCATGCATCACTGGTCACTCTACTGAAAGACAAGAGACATTCACATTCACATTCTCATTCACTCATTTTTCAAACACAACCTGAAGAGGAAGTGGTGTGTACTATAAAGAAGAAGATTGCTGGATCAAATCCAACTCAGACCTCTCATCTGACCTTTGTGCCTTCAAGCAAATAAATTGACCTTTGTGTACTGGGAGCTTCCTATGGCTGCTCAATATCCTTTCCCCCTGCCTCTCATTGCATACCTGGCTACAGTACAGAGTTTCCAATTAGTCAAATGTTCTCAGTACTTGCTGTGATTGAGAAAGGTGCACCTGGTGCCTATTGTTTGCATTTATCTTTCCTCCACAGCATGCATAAGCAGAGACATTCTCTTCTTCTGTTTGCTAGCACCACCTGGACTTTCATGATCCACCCTGAACATGTTTCTCCCATACTTATTGGGAAAAAACTTTCTCTACAAGGCATGTCATCACTTAATCCCACCATCTTTGTATTTACATCCTGCCACACCACACAAATTGGGTAAAACTGGGCAAAAGGTCAAGCCTCAACTGTCTTAGAATATGCCCCGTTGAGTACATTTTATTTGTATAGTGCTTTTCACAATGCATCTTATCAGGAGCTCAACAGAAAATCATGCCATAATGTCCAAAACGAGCAAGCCAAAGGCAACAGTGGCAAGGAAAATAAATAAATAAATAAATAAATAAAATTTCTCAGCTGGGGGAGTCCGTCCTCTGGCAAGGCAAACATTACTTTAAATGTGCCAAATATTATCGAGTCATTTAATATGTGTAATACTAGTTATGTGTTCATTTAATAAATAATTTAATAATTTAATGTGTCAGCAAGAAAACTATGCCAACCTTGCTTTTCTCATCTATGTTATTAATTACTGTTGTTGGTGTCTTTTTTAACAAGAAAAAACAAAAACAAAATCTATATTTGGTTCAGCATGAAAAATAAATAAATAAATATTTCATTAAAAACTGTGGTGTGTTTTAGTAACATTTTTACCCTTTTTTTATTTTTTTTTGAAAGAGTTACAACAACTGATGGTAAAAGCAAAGGCATGGCTAAAGATACACAGAGCCACTAAAAAAGTTTTAAACAGCAACTGTCAAATCAACAAGTCTGTCGTCATTTTGTTACTTCTCAAAAAGCTTTGCAGAACTTTACCAGTAGAGATAAAAAAAAAAAAAAAAAGCAAACCTACCTTGATTAAAAGTTTTACAGCAGTTTTGGTAAGTTTGCTTCCATAAAAGATGGTTTGACGATGGCACATTGAGCTTTACTTTTATCAACAACTTTATACATGTACTATAACTATTCAGACACTCCAAATAGTTCCTGAGGAACTGAGCCACCACTGTGCACAGTAAGATCAGAAACAGGAAAGGTTCTGCTTTTTCCCCCCATAAAATAATGCTGTCTGAGTGGTTTTGTTGATACAGAAGCACAGAGGATGAATAGAAAAAAAAAAAAACAGTCACAATGCCATCCTTTTAGATGGATGGGGTGCAAAAAAGAGAGTCATACAAATGAAAATATAGCCAGAGGCTCTAAAACAGCGGAGCCTACTTCCCCTAATAATGTACAGAAATCCTATCCTCAAGCTGGTTCCAAATAGATGAGTTTAGTGTGTGTAGTGAACTTTACTTAACTGTACACTGTGATATGTTAGGCAAAGCGGAACCACAGATCTCATATCTTAATGTATAGTCTAAGCTAATATATGGTTTATTACCCCATTTGTATTAGATCTCCAGGCATGTTTAGCTCGTATATTTCAATTCAGATTAAAGAAATGCGATTAGCATGCCTTTTCTCCTTTTGCATGAAAGATAAAACAAAATGTTTGCAAAACCAATCGTGGACCGGTCCCAGTTTTAACCAAGGTTAAGTAAAATAAAATCCCCAAACAAACTCAACTGCTTTGTCTCAGACATAACTTTGTGAGCTGTTAAAAGAATGCAACATCAGAGAGTTCAAAGTGACTTCAGCTGCAGCAACCCAAAGCCTCAGGCAGCCCTGACATAAAGAGGCTCAGTTAAGCACTGTCGGCCGTTACAGCCGCATGTCTTGTGACTTTCTTTAAACAGCTTCTGTCCCATTCCCAGAAGTTCTGGATTTAACATGGAAAAAAAAACCAAAACTGCACAGAGCAACAGCAGGGGAGTCACAAGGTTAAAGGCAGGTTAAAGAAGTAACTTTCTTTCTAACTTTCTCTTACTTTTGGTACCCAACCCAACTTTTTCTACAAAAAAGATTTGATAGCTATTTCTAATCAAAAGTGACATAGAAATATAAAAAGTGCGGACCATAAAACTTAAAAGAAAAGTAACACACAGTAAATACAAACTCTTACCTATACTTATAGCATGCCAGGTTGTTGTCTGTTCAAAACTTTGAGGGTCTGGGACAAAGTAAAAGCCTGGCTGAGATTTCCCTATGCAAACTTGGAGAGGAGGTTACCTGAAATTCAAATCCAACGCATACAACAACCGATGTTTATTTATGTGAAGCACAATCTGATTTACATTCATTTGCATATTTTTGGCACATGCTTCCAGAGAAACTATGAACTAGTGCTTTCTCTTACCTAGGCATCTTATAAGTATACTGCCTTTCAAATATGCTGATATAAAAATCTGCATTAATTTTAATGGTGTTACAAGTGAACGTTAAGAGAAAGAGAGCCATTACAAATCACACAGCATCTACTGAATGTCTAGGTGTTTTGCTTTAGGAATAGTTTACCATCTGCTGGATACAGAAGGTAATACAACTTGTTCAAATAGATTACATGTCCAGAACACCACAGCCCTTATTCTTGTTAGGGTTAACTCTCTATAGAGCTTTATTATGATATTGACAATATGTGTTATGTGATACATTAGGACTATTATGTTACCAAATGCCAACTGACTGAAAAAATAAATACAAATAAAAAATAAACTTTATTTAGTGCATGTAGGTACATGCTCCTGGGTCTCTGGATTTTGAGTGGCTTCATCGGAAACCCCCCTGCAGGTGACACTGTTGCACAGCCCATTTGTGTGAGGTCTCTCAGAGCTTCATCGGCACAAAGATGCTGCGTGTTTGTGTGTGTGCAGTGCCCCGAAAGCCTGCGAGGCTTCGACATAAAGGTCGGCAGCCACAATAATGTCAATATCCCAAGGCCTGTCAATCTGTGGGTTTGATATTTTACTCCTTTTCCAGGTAATACAGCACTCATTTAAGATACCGTAACCATTCAATTACGTTAAATAGCTTGCAGAGTGCAGTTTTTCTCTTGATTGCTCATGTATGATGATTTAAGAGAAAGAAAAAGAAAGGCAACTAACAATGCTCATAACAGAAAAAAAAAAAAAAAAAAAAAAAAAAGACCTTCACGGATAAAGCCGCGCTCTCACTATAAACACAAATGTCAGACTACCTGAATTGGAGGTAAGTAAAACAGCACCATGTCAAGAAGAGTGCGCATACCATATATTAATTTGTTAAAAATTCAAGATTTACATTCTTGTACATGAAGATGCATGATACGATGTGATTGGCTGGGGCAGTTTGCCCTTGCTGTAGCATCACTCACACAATAAGATCATGTGGCTATAATATCATGCTGTGAAAATTACCAGCGTCTGTGACTGCTCAAGGCTGGCTCAGATCATGCAAGTAGGTATTGCTGAAGGCCGGAGATCGCCAAATGAAGGCAAAATCTCAAAAATAGGGCGTGGTTTCTCCAAAAGGAGCGGGGTTGCTCCAATGGAGATTGTGCCAATTCCAAAAGGGTAACTATCTGCCAATATTCTCTTCTTTCCAGGAGCAGTTCTTGGGTTTCAGTCTAGAAGGGCTCAGCTTCTCAACAGAGTTGGTACCAAAAGAGTTGTAATGTATCCAGAGAAAGCTATCTGTTACCCATACATTCATGTCTATCCACCTTATTCCTGAACACGGAAGTGTTCCACAATTCAATAGAGCACAGTGCCCACCCACTTATTCAGTCGCCTGGGTTCCGGAAATATTATCCCCATTAATTTCTTCCATAGACTTTTCATAAAATCCTTCATAAAAGAGTTGTGAGCCATGAACCAAACCAACCAGCTCCAAGGTAAATCACATCACAAATTCAGTTTCGAGGCAAAAAAGCAGTTGAAAATCGGACAAAAATGCAAAGTACAAGTCTGTGTACATATCGTCTTTAATGAGGACAGGGCATGAACTTCAATCCCATGAAGCATTGCAAATTATGTAATTGAATAAAAAATGATGGGAATACATAAAACTATTTATTTTAGGTTGTTGATTATAAGTATCTCTATGTTTTATGTTTATTGCAAAATATTACAATATGTATAAATAGATAAGTAGTTTGAGGGTGAAGATACTCTATTGCTCCATTTACCATGCGTCATGGTAGTTGGCTGTCACTTTGAGGCACATTTTGTGGGCTTCGTTGGCACATTTTGTGGGCGTTCTCTGATTGGTGAAGCTTTATCTGCTGGACCATGGGTAATGTAGTCGTTTACCATAAATTCATCAAACACGATTTGAAGTTGAAATAACGCAGATGGATGCTTCAACAGAAGTCTTTAAAGGTTTAAAAGTTATCGTTAAAAATAAATTTGTTTATAGAAAATTTTATGGAATTTTTACTTCCAGAACCGGACTGTTGCAGACTGTTGCACCTGGATTAACTTCTGCAGTCATTAGACATTAGACATTAGACACAAAATCTTTCTTTAAACACTGGCCCTTAACACTTACTTAGTTTAATAATTTTAAACCATGACTTGCACTGCACATAAATAAGTAATACTGGCATTATATTCATACTGTTAGCCAGTGGCGAATTCTCAGGGCCAGCAAAGCCTTCTCTGCTGGCCTAACATGCCAAAAAAAATAAATATATTTCATCCTTTCATTCTCAATCACCTTTTTGTCTATGTATTTTTAATCGCTTTCCACTCTTAAAGGTGCAATATGTAACATTTTTCATGTAATATTCGCCTTTTTTGCCAATGTGTGAACGGCTTGTAACGCAACTTAAAAAATGAGCCCTTCCCGGACTTCCTAGGTTGCCTATTAAAGCCTGTAGACTTATTTTCATGTGAAGGGAGCGGGTCGCTTTTGCCGGGAAAATCCAAAGGATGTGACATTTATGCGCGCTCCCGAGAGCCTCAGTGCTTCTCTTCTGCTATTCAAAAGTGTCAACAGACAGTCTGCAACACTAGGTAACATTATCTTAGAGATGGAATCCAGCAAACGTCCGGCTCCCAGCACAACACCGACTCCTACACAAACTCTGAGTAAGCCAAAAAAATAAATAAATAAATAAATAAAAATTTACTGAATCCTATCTGGCTAAGCGGGAACGTGATCGTGGTCGAGCGAAAACAAGAGTGAACATCGGCAGGACATTTGATTACTGGAGGGACCGTCGACCCTTAACTGGCGTTCTTCTTATTGGACAGGTAAGCTTACATAACTGCAAAGCATGTGAAATACAGTGACATAAAGATTTATCTGTGTCATTTTAGCTAACTTGATCTTGCCTGCTAACACTGACAAATTGCAAGCTACCTTGCTTCGTAACTTTCAAATAATTTCAACAGTCTTCTCTTTATACTAAAAGTCAGGTATGGTGATTCACAGTAACTGACATAAACAATGTTAATCTGTAATTATTCAGCAAGGTAAACTACAATAACACATTAAATAAATGCTAGACAATGTTCAAGATAATTGCAAAATTTATTGCAAGCAACATTTAAATCACAAATATTATTAGATAGATTGTTCCAGGTATTATAGACCTCCTTGGTAGATTCATATGAAAAATTATGATTTTTGAATGTCTGTTCGGGAGACATTCATTTCACAAAACAGTCATGCTGCAGTTTAAATTAGGCTTGCTTGAGCATTATGTGTTGTTTCAAGTTCTGGCTTTCATGTGTGGATGTGTTTTTAAAATGTCATTTGGTATTACTAGTTAGCTGCAACATAATATAAGATGCCCAAAGGCATAGGGTGTCTTATTCTTTGTGAAACTGTGTTTTCTTAATGGCATGAATCACACTGAAGACCTAGACTTAAAATGCATGGGCCGCCACTGCTGTTAGCCAGAGGGAAACCAGCCCCCACAGTGAGCCTGGTTTCTCCCAAGGTTATTTTTCTCAATTAACCAACATCTTATGGAGTTCTGTGTTCCTAGCCACAGTCGCCTTCGGCTTGCTCACTGGGGTTCTAAATACACTTATAATTTAATTACTTATTTTTATACACATTTTATAATTGTATTTAATCAAACTACACAATGATGACTCTAAGACTTTATTGTAATTATGAGTCAGTGGAGTTGAGATCCATGTGCAGCTTTAATAACAATAAACGTAGTAATACAGATAGGCAGGGGTCAGTCACCAGCAACAGTAATATCCAAGGACGACAATGACGATTGGCTTGTTCCTCTTGTCTCCTGACAGCCCGTTGAAGTTGGACATGAGCTTGATCCCAGATGGCCTCGCTTCTGAGAAGCCAGTCGTTGACAGCAGGAAGGTCTGTGGGCTCCCCTGACCAAGGAAATAGGGGAGGCTGAAACCCAAGAACATACTGGAAGTGAATCCAGAGAGGTAGTCAATAAACAAGCAAGAAGTCAGGGCAGGCGGCAGACAATCACAGGTTATATCCAGGTAAACAAGGCAGTAATAGTAGGCAGGCAGGCAGCAACAGGTCAAAACAGGGGAAACAGTCCAGGATCATACACAGGACATACAATAAACTCAGAGAATGCTCAGAAATGTCAGCCGGGGCAAAACAAGACTTCGCAATGATAGCGAGTGAGAGTGAGACTTAAATAGCTGAGTAGATGAGGAACAGGTGAGCAGGTAATCAGTGCCAGGTACGGGGATTATGGGAAATGGAGTTCAGAGTGTAAAAGTCAATATTCAGGTGATGGAGCCCTCAGGTGGTGAGTGGGAGGAACTACAGAGGCGGGATTCATGACATTTATTGATATTACGGTATAATTTTCTGTTAATGCATGATTTTCTGTAAAGCTGCTTTAAAACTATGTGTGTTGTGAAAGGCACTATACAGATAAAAATGACTTGACTCTATATGGGCGCCTGTTTTTTAATTTCCGGTCTCCAATGTTTTTACTCGCATTGGCATGTGTTCTTAGCGGATTATGTGATGTTTAGAGTATTACTTTTGAAAAAATTGTCAAAAAACAAACAAACAAACAAACAAATAAAACATGTGGCTTAATAGTGTCTATACTTCACAGAGTTGAGATGAGTGTTTTTTGACAGTGCGTCACCAAAGTGGGTAGAAGCGATGTTAGTTATGTTGATATCATTAACTACTTTAAGTTGTTATGACAGCCAAATGCACAAGTTGAGCCTGAAATTCTTTTTTTACTCGAACTAACACTTAAATGTTTTTTGTTCTCAGTCTGGGTCGCTCATTTGGGAGTTTTTTCATTGCTTCTTAAGGTTAGAAACAGAAAACAGGCAATTAGAATCATCATGATGCCTCCCAGTGGTTGCTCAGGAAAACTGTGGATAGTGGTGCTAGGCTGACGCAGGACCCCCGGAAGATGCAATCTGAAGGCTGCTCTGAGCGCTTAGTTTTGGTGTCTTTACCTGACAGATTACTCGTCAGTGAAAACAGATAGGGAAAAAACACTTTTAAGCGCCCTCCAGAAACAATCTGTCACTCATATCTACTATGATATGTAATACTTGCGATTTATATTTTGTGTGGAAAAAATACTATACTTTTATTTTTGAATGGCCATCAAAACATGCTTTTTGGCACCTTAGAAGCTGTTCACACTGAACGTATTGTTGCGTCTGTCTGTTTTCCAATTGAAAGAGAGCTGTGTCAAGTTAAAAAATAACTTTAACTTTTAACATGCAAGAACATGTCCAATCTGAGCGGCCCCTTTGGATGTAGTTCCGGCATCTACCAGCGGGGGCTAACAGGGACATGCTAATTCTAGCCAATTCCTGCCCC